>NW_028244922.1:600000-832887 GCF_964263255.1 Lissotriton vulgaris
GGATCATCAGTGTTAGAGCTAAAATTAGCATGTTTAAAGTGATTTTCATGCTTCCAGGGGCTCGGGAAGTTAATTAAATACCATTTGGAGGCATTTAATGTTCGAGCAAAAACGGCTGATTTTCGACAAAAGAGATAACACCCCCCCATTACGTCATGCTTCAGAAATGTGGAAAATGGTCCGTTTTCAAATGTTTTATTTTTGAACGTCAGTTCACATTTGTAGGTGGATCATCAGTGTTAGAGCTAAAATTAGCATGTTTAAAGTGATTTTCATGCTTCCAGGGGCTCGGGAAGTTAATTAAATACCATTTGGAGGCATTTAATGTTCGAGCAAAAACGGCTGATTTTCGACAAAAGAGATAACCCCCCCCAATTACGTCATGCTTCAGAAATGTGGAAAATGGTCCGTTTTCAAATGTTTTATTTTTGAACGTCAGTTCACATTTGTAGGTGGATCATCAGTGTTAGAGCTAAAATTAGCATGTTTAAAGTGATTTTCATGCTTCCAGGGGCCCAAAACACAAGATTTATGGAATGGTTAAAAGTGCATGAAAATGGCCAATTTACTCACTCTGAGTTCTCAAAAAGGGTTTCTTCACCCCGGGAAGTTAATTAAATACCATTTGGAGGCATTTAATGTTCGAGCAAAAACAGCTGATTTTCGACAAAAGAGATAACACCCCCCCCATTACGTCATGCTTCAGAAATGTGGAAAATGGTCCGTTTTCAAATGTTTTATTTTTGAACGTCAGTTCACATTTGTAGGTGGATCATCAGTGTTAGAGCTAAAATTAGCATGTTTAAAGTGATTTACATGCTTCCAGGGGCTCGGGAAGTTAATTAAATACCATTTGGAGGCATTTAATGTTCGAGCAAAGACGGCTGATTTTCGACAAAAGAGATAACACCCCCCCATTACGTCATGCTTCAGAAATGTGGAAAATGGTCCGTTTTCAAATGTTTTATTTTTGAACGTCAGTTCACATTTGTAGGTGGATCATCTGTGTTAGAGCTAAAATTAGCATGTTTAAAGTGATTTTCATGCTTCCAGGGGCTCGGGAAGTTAATTAAATACCATTTGGAGGCATTTAATGTTCGAGCAAAAACGGCTGATTTTCGACAAAAGAGATAACACCCCCCCATTACGTCATGCTTCAGAAATGTGGAAAATGGTCCGTTTTCAAATGTTTTATTTTTGAACGTCAGTTCACATTTGTAGGTGGATCATCAGTGTTAGAGCTAAAATTAGCATGTTTAAAGTGATTTTCATGCTTCCAGGGGCTCGGGAAGTGAAATAAATACCATTTGGAGGCATTTAATGTTCGAGCAAAAACGGCTGATTTTCGACAAAAGAGATAACACCCCCCCATTACGTCATGCTTCAGAAATGTGGAAAATGGTCCGTTTTCAAATGTTTTATTTTTGAACGTCAGTTCACATTTGTAGGTGGATCATCAGTGTTAGAGCTAAAATTAGCATGTTTAAAGTGATTTTCATGCTTCCAGGGGCCCAAAACACAAGATTTATGGAATGGTTAAAAGTGCATGAAAATGGCCAATTTACTCACTCTGAGTTCTCAAAAAGGGTTTCTTCACCCCGGGAAGTGAAATAAATACCATTTGGAGGCATTTAATGTTCGAGCAAAAACGGCTGATTTTCGACAAAAGAGATAACACCCCCCCATTACGTCATGCTTCAGAAATGTGGAAAATGGTCTGTTTTCAAATGTTTTATTTTTGAACGTCAGTTCACATTTGTAGGTGGATCATCAGTGTTAGAGCTAAAATTAGCATGTTTAAAGTGATTTTCATGCTTCCAGGGGCTCGGGAAGTGAAATAAATACCATTTGGAGGCATTTAATGTTCGAGCAAAAACGGCTGATTTTCGACAAAAGAGATAACACCCCCCCATTACGTCATGCTTCAGAAATGTGGAAAATGGTCCGTTTTCAAATGTTTTATTTTTGAACGTCAGTTCACATTTGTAGGTGGATCATCAGTGTTAGAGCTAAAATTAGCATGTTTAAAGTGATTTTCATGCTTCCAGGGGCCCAAAACACAAGATTTATGGAATGGTTAAAAGTGCATGAAAATGGCCAATTTACTCACTCTGAGTTCTCAAAAAGGGTTTCTTCACCCCGGGAAGTTAATTAAATACCATTTGGAGGCATTTAATGTTCAAGCAAAAACGGCTGATTTTCGACAAAAGAGATAACACCCCCCCATTACGTCATGCTTCAGAAATGTGGAAAATGGTCCGTTTTCAAATGTTTTATTTTTGAACGTCAGTTCACATTTGTAGGTGGATCATCAGTGTTAGAGCTAAAATTAGCATGTTTAAAGTGATTTTCATGCTTCCAGGGGCTCGGGAAGTTAATTAAATACCATTTGGAGGCATTTAATGTTCGAGCAAAAACTGCTGATTTTCGACAAAAGAGATAACACCCCCCCCATTACGTCATGCTTCAGAAATGTGGAAAATGGTCCGTTTTCAAATGTTTTATTTTTGAACGTCAGTTCACATTTGTAGGTGGATCATCAGTGTTAGAGCTAAAATTAGCATGTTTAAAGTGATTTTCATGCATCCAGGGGCTCGGGAAGTTAATTAAATACCATTTGGAGGCATTTAATGTTCGAGCAAAAACGGCTGATTTTCGACAAAAGAGATAACACCCCCCCATCACGTCATGCTTCAGAAATGTGGAAAATGGTCCGTTTTCAAATGTTTTATTTTTGAACGTCAGTTCACATTTGTAGGTGGATCATCAGTGTTAGAGCTAAAATTAGCATGTTTAAAGTGATTTTCATGCTTCCAGGGGCTCGGGAAGTTAATTAAATACCATTTGGAGGCATTTAATGTTCGAGCAAAAACGGCTGATTTTCGACAAAAGAGATAACACCCCCCCATTACGTCATGCTTCAGAAATGTGGAAAATGGTCCGTTTTCAAATGTTTTATTTTTGAACGTCAGTTCACATTTGTAGGTGGATCATCAGTGTTAGAGCTAAAATTAGCATGTTTAAAGTGATTTTCATGCTTCCAGGGGCTCGGGAAGTTAATTAAATACCATTTGGAGGCATTTAAGGTTCGAGCAAAAACGGCTGATTTTCGACAAAAGAGATAACACCCCCCCATTACGTCATGCTTCAGAAATGTGGAAAATGGTCCGTTTTCAAATGTTTTATTTTTGAACGTCAGTTCACATTTGTAGGTGGATCATCAGTGTTAGAGCTAAAATTAGCATGTTTAAAGTGATTTTCATGCTTCCAGGGGCTCGGGAAGTTAATTAAATACCATTTGGAGGCATTTAATGTTCGAGCAAAAACGGCTGATTTTCGACAAAAGAGATAACACCCCCCCATTACGTCATGCTTCAGAAATGTGGAAAATGGTCCGTTTTCAAATGTTTTATTTTTGAACGTCAGTTCACATTTGTAGGTGGATCATCAGTGTTAGAGCTAAAATTAGCATGTTTAAAGTGATTTTCATGCTTCCAGGGGCTCGGGAAGTTAATTAAATACCATTTGGAGGCATTTAATGTTCGAGCAAAAACGGCTGATTTTCGACAAAAGAGATAACCCCCCCCAATTACGTCATGCTTCAGAAATGTGGAAAATGGTCCGTTTTCAAATGTTTTATTTTTGAACGTCAGTTCACATTTGTAGGTGGATCATCAGTGTTAGAGCTAAAATTAGCATGTTTAAAGTGATTTTCATGCTTCCAGGGGCCCAAAACACAAGATTTATGGAATGGTTAAAAGTGCATGAAAATGGCCAATTTACTCACTCTGAGTTCTCAAAAAGGGTTTCTTCACCCCGGGAAGTTAATTAAATACCATTTGGAGGCATTTAATGTTCGAGCAAAAACAGCTGATTTTCGACAAAAGAGATAACACCCCCCCCATTACGTCATGCTTCAGAAATGTGGAAAATGGTCCGTTTTCAAATGTTTTATTTTTGAACGTCAGTTCACATTTGTAGGTGGATCATCAGTGTTAGAGCTAAAATTAGCATGTTTAAAGTGATTTACATGCTTCCAGGGGCTCGGGAAGTTAATTAAATACCATTTGGAGGCATTTAATGTTCGAGCAAAGACGGCTGATTTTCGACAAAAGAGATAACACCCCCCCATTACGTCATGCTTCAGAAATGTGGAAAATGGTCCGTTTTCAAATGTTTTATTTTTGAACGTCAGTTCACATTTGTAGGTGGATCATCTGTGTTAGAGCTAAAATTAGCATGTTTAAAGTGATTTTCATGCTTCCAGGGGCTCGGGAAGTTAATTAAATACCATTTGGAGGCATTTAATGTTCGAGCAAAAACGGCTGATTTTCGACAAAAGAGATAACACCCCCCCATTACGTCATGCTTCAGAAATGTGGAAAATGGTCCGTTTTCAAATGTTTTATTTTTGAACGTCAGTTCACATTTGTAGGTGGATCATCAGTGTTAAAGCTAAAATTAGCATGTTTAAAGTGATTTTCATGCTTCCAGGGGCTCGGGAAGTGAAATAAATACCATTTGGAGGCATTTAATGTTCGAGCAAAAACGGCTGATTTTCGACAAAAGAGATAACACCCCCCCATTACGTCATGCTTCAGAAATGTGGAAAATGGTCCGTTTTCAAATGTTTTATTTTTGAACGTCAGTTCACATTTGTAGGTGGATCATCAGTGTTAGAGCTAAAATTAGCATGTTTAAAGTGATTTTCATGCTTCCAGGGGCCCAAAACACAAGATTTATGGAATGGTTAAAAGTGCATGAAAATGGCCAATTTACTCACTCTGAGTTCTCAAAAAGGGTTTCTTCACCCCGGGAAGTGAAATAAATACCATTTGGAGGCATTTAATGTTCGAGCAAAAACGGCTGATTTTCGACAAAAGAGATAACACCCCCCCATTACGTCATGCTTCAGAAATGTGGAAAATGGTCTGTTTTCAAATGTTTTATTTTTGAACGTCAGTTCACATTTGTAGGTGGATCATCAGTGTTAGAGCTAAAATTAGCATGTTTAAAGTGATTTTCATGCTTCCAGGGGCTCGGGAAGTGAAATAAATACCATTTGGAGGCATTTAATGTTCGAGCAAAAACGGCTGATTTTCGACAAAAGAGATAACACCCCCCCATTACGTCATGCTTCAGAAATGTGGAAAATGGTCCGTTTTCAAATGTTTTATTTTTGAACGTCAGTTCACATTTGTAGGTGGATCATCAGTGTTAGAGCTAAAATTAGCATGTTTAAAGTGATTTTCATGCTTCCAGGGGCCCAAAACACAAGATTTATGGAATGGTTAAAAGTGCATGAAAATGGCCAATGTACTCACTCTGAGTTCTCAAAAAGGGTTTCTTCACCCCGGGAAGTTAATTAAATACCATTTGGAGGCATTTAATGTTCGAGCAAAAACGGCTGATTTTCGACAAAAGAGATAACACCCCCCCATTACGTCATGCTTCAGAAATGTGGAAAATGGTCCGTTTTCAAATGTTTTATTTTTGAACGTCAGTTCACATTTGTAGGTGGATCATCAGTGTTAGAGCTTAAATTAGCATGTTTAAAGTGATTTACATGCTTCCAGGGGCTCGGGAAGTTAATTAAATACCATTTGGAGGCATTTAATGTTCGAGCAAAAACGGCTGATTTTCGACAAAAGAGATAACACCCCCCCATTACGTCATGCTTCAGAAATGTGGAAAATGGTCCGTTTTCAAATGTTTTATTTTTGAACGTCAGTTCACATTTGTAGGTGGATCATCAGTGTTAGAGCTAAAATTAGCATGTTTAAAGTGATTTTCATGCTTCCAGGGGCTCGGGAAGTTAATTAAATACCATTTGGAGGCATTTAATGTTCGAGCAAAAACGGCTGATTTTCGACAAAAGAGATAACACCCCCCCATTACGTCATGCTTCAGAAATGTGGAAAATGGTCCGTTTTCAAATGTTTTATTTTTGAACGTCAGTTCACATTTGTAGGTGGATCATCAGTGTTAGAGCTAAAATTAGCATGTTTAAAGTGATTTTCATGCTTCCAGGGGCTCGGGAAGTGAAATAAATACCATTTGGAGGCATTTAATGTTCGAGCAAAAACGGCTGATTTTCGACAAAAGAGATAACACCCCCCCATTACGTCATGCTTCAGAAATGTGGAAAATGGTCCGTTTTCAAATGTTTTATTTTTGAACGTCAGTTCACATTTGTAGGTGGATCATCAGTGTTAGAGCTAAAATTAGCATGTTTAAAGTGATTTTCATGCTTCCAGGGGCCCAAAACACAAGATTTATGGAATGGTTAAAAGTGCATGAAAATGGCCAATTTACTCACTCTGAGTTCTCAAAAAGGGTTTCTTCACCCCGGGAAGTGAAATAAATACCATTTGGAGGCATTTAATGTTCGAGCAAAAACGGCTGATTTTCGACAAAAGAGATAACACCCCCCCATTACGTCATGCTTCAGAAATGTGGAAAATGGTCTGTTTTCAAATGTTTTATTTTTGAACGTCAGTTCACATTTGTAGGTGGATCATCAGTGTTAGAGCTAAAATTAGCATGTTTAAAGTGATTTTCATGCTTCCAGGGGCTCGGGAAGTGAAATAAATACCATTTGGAGGCATTTAATGTTCGAGCAAAAACGGCTGATTTTCGACAAAAGAGATAACACCCCCCCATTACGTCATGCTTCAGAAATGTGGAAAATGGTCCGTTTTCAAATGTTTTATTTTTGAACGTCAGTTCACATTTGTAGGTGGATCATCAGTGTTAGAGCTAAAATTAGCATGTTTAAAGTGATTTTCATGCTTCCAGGGGCTCGGGAAGTGAAATAAATACCATTTGGAAGCATTTAATGTTCGAGCAAAAACGGCTGATTTTCGACAAAAGAGATAACACCCCCCCATTACGTCATGCTTCAGAAATGTGGAAAATGGTCCGTTTTCAAATGTTTTATTTTTGAACGTCAGTTCACATTTTTAGGTGGATCATCAGTGTTAGAGCTAAAATTAGCATGTTTAAAGTGATTTTCATGCTTCCAGGGGCCCAAAACACAAGATTTATGGAATGGTTAAAAGTGCATGAAAATGGCCAATTTACTCACTCTGAGTTCTCAAAAAGGGTTTCTTCACCCCGGGAAGTTAATTAAATACCATTTGGAGGCATTTAATGTTCGAGCAAAAACGGCTGATTTTCGACAAAAGAGATAACACCCCCCCATTACGTCATGCTTCAGAAATGTGGAAAATGGTCCGTTTTTTAAATGTTTTATTTTTGAACGTCAGTTCACATTTGTAGGTGGATCATCAGTGTTAGAGACAAAATTAGCATGTTTAAAGTGATTTTCATGCTTCCAGGGGCTCGGGAAGTTAATTAAATACCATTTGGAGGCATTTAATGTTCGAGCAAAAACGGCTGATTTTCGACAAAAGAGATAACACCCCCCCATTACGTCATGCTTCAGAAATGTGGAAAATGGTCCGTTTTCAAATGTTTTATTTTTGAACGTCAGTTCACATTTGTAGGTGGATCATCAGTGTTAGAGCTAAAATTAGCATGTTTAAAGTGATTTTCATGCTTCCAGGGGCTCGGGAAGTTAATTAAATACCATTTGGAGGCATTTAATGTTCGAGCAAAAACGGCTGATTTTCGACAAAAGAGATAACCCCCCCCAATTACGTCATGCTTCAGAAATGTGGAAAATGGTCCGTTTTCAAATGTTTTATTTTTGAACGTCAGTTCACATTTGTAGGTGGATCATCTGTGTTAGAGCTAAAATTAGCATGTTTAAAGTGATTTTCATGCTTCCAGGGGCCCAAAACACAAGATTTATGGAATGGTTAAAAGTGCATGAAAATGGCCAATTTACTCACTCTGAGTTCTCAAAAAGGGTTTCTTCACCCCGGGAAGTTAATTAAATACCATTTGGAGGCATTTAATGTTCGAGCAAAAACAGCTGATTTTCGACAAAAGAGATAACACCCCCCCCATTACGTCATGCTTCAGAAATGTGGAAAATGGTCCGTTTTCAAATGTTTTATTTTTGAACGTCAGTTCACATTTGTAGGTGGATCATCAGTGTTAGAGCTAAAATTAGCATGTTTAAAGTGATTTACATGCTTCCAGGGGCTCGGGAAGTTAATTAAATACCATTTGGAGGCATTTAATGTTCGAGCAAAGACGGCTGATTTTCGACAAAAGAGATAACACCCCCCCATTACGTCATGCTTCAGAAATGTGGAAAATGGTCCGTTTTCAAATGTTTTATTTTTGAACGTCAGTTCACATTTGTAGGTGGATCATCTGTGTTAGAGCTAAAATTAGCATGTTTAAAGTGATTTTCATGCTTCCAGGGGCTCGGGAAGTTAATTAAATACCATTTGGAGGCATTTAATGTTCGAGCAAAAACGGCTGATTTTCGACAAAAGAGATAACACCCCCCCATTACGTCATGCTTCAGAAATGTGGAAAATGGTCCGTTTTCAAATGTTTTATTTTTGAACGTCAGTTCACATTTGTAGGTGGATCATCAGTGTTAGAGCTAAAATTAGCATGTTTAAAGTGATTTTCATGCTTCCAGGGGCTCGGGAAGTGAAATAAATACCATTTGGAGGCATTTAATGTTCGAGCAAAAACGGCTGATTTTCGACAAAAGAGATAACACCCCCCCATTACGTCATGCTTCAGAAATGTGGAAAATGGTCCGTTTTCAAATGTTTTATTTTTGAACGTCAGTTCACATTTGTAGGTGGATCATCAGTGTTAGAGCTAAAATTAGCATGTTTAAAGTGATTTTCATGCTTCCAGGGGCCCAAAACACAAGATTTATGGAATGGTTAAAAGTGCATGAAAATGGCCAATGTACTCACTCTGAGTTCTCAAAAAGGGTTTCTTCACCCCGGGAAGTTAATTAAATACCATTTGGAGGCATTTAATGTTCGAGCAAAAACGGCTGATTTTCGACAAAAGAGATAACACCCCCCCCATTACGTCATGCTTCAGAAATGTGGAAAATGGTCCGTTTTCAAATGTTTTATTTTTGAACGTCAGTTCACATTTGTAGGTGGATCATCAGTGTTAGAGCTTAAATTAGCATGTTTAAAGTGATTTACATGCTTCCAGGGGCTCGGGAAGTTAATTAAATACCATTTGGAGGCATTTAATGTTCGAGCAAAAACGGCTGATTTTCGACAAAAGAGATAACACCCCCCCATTACGTCATGCTTCAGAAATGTGGAAAATGGTCCGTTTTCAAATGTTTTATTTTTGAACGTCAGTTCACATTTGTAGGTGGATCATCAGTGTTAGAGCTAAAATTAGCATGTTTAAAGTGATTTTCATGCTTCCAGGGGCTCGGGAAGTTAATTAAATACCATTTGGAGGCATTTAATGTTCGAGCAAAAACGGCTGATTTTCGACAAAAGAGATAACACCCCCCATTACGTCATGCTTCAGAAATGTGGAAAATGGTCCGTTTTCAAATGTTTTATTTTTGAACGTCAGTTCACATTTGTAGGTGGATCATCAGTGTTAGAGCTAAAATTAGCATGTTTAAAGTGATTTTCATGCTTCCAGGGGCTCGGGAAGTGAAATAAATACCATTTGGAGGCATTTAATGTTCGAGCAAAAACGGCTGATTTTCGACAAAAGAGATAACACCCCCCCATTCCGTCATGCTTCAGAAATGTGGAAAATGGTCCGTTTTCAAATGTTTTATTTTTGAACGTCAGTTCACATTTGTAGGTGGATCATCAGTGTTAGAGCTAAAATTAGCATGTTTAAAGTGATTTTCATGCTTCCAGGGGCCCAAAACACAAGATTTATGGAATGGTTAAAAGTGCATGAAAATGGCCAATTTACTCACTCTGAGTTCTCAAAAAGGGTTTCTTCACCCCGGGAAGTGAAATAAATACCATTTGGAGGCATTTAATGTTCGAGCAAAAACGGCTGATTTTCGACAAAAGAGATAACACCCCCCCATTACGTCATGCTTCAGAAATGTGGAAAATGGTCTGTTTTCAAATGTTTTATTTTTGAACGTCAGTTCACATTTGTAGGTGGATCATCAGTGTTAGAGCTAAAATTAGCATGTTTAAAGTGATTTTCATGCTTCCAGGGGCTCGGGAAGTGAAATAAATACCATTTGGAGGCATTTAATGTTCGAGCAAAAACGGCTGATTTTCGACAAAAGAGATAACACCCCCCCATTACGTCATGCTTCAGAAATGTGGAAAATGGTCCGTTTTCAAATGTTTTATTTTTGAACGTCAGTTCACATTTGTAGGTGGATCATCAGTGTTAGAGCTAAAATTAGCATGTTTAAAGTGATTTTCATGCTTCCAGGGGCTCGGGAAGTGAAATAAATACCATTTGGAAGCATTTAATGTTCGAGCAAAAACGGCTGATTTTCGACAAAAGAGATAACACCCCCCCATTACGTCATGCTTCAGAAATGTGGAAAATGGTCCGTTTTCAAATGTTTTATTTTTGAACGTCAGTTCACATTTTTAGGTGGATCATCAGTGTTAGAGCTAAAATTAGCATGTTTAAAGTGATTTTCATGCTTCCAGGGGCCCAAAACACAAGATTTATGGAATGGTTAAAAGTGCATGAAAATGGCCAATTTACTCACTCTGAGTTCTCAAAAAGGGTTTCTTCACCCCGGGAAGTTAATTAAATACCATTTGGAGGCATTTAATGTTCGAGCAAAAACGGCTGATTTTCGACAAAAGAGATAACACCCCCCCATTACGTCATGCTTCAGAAATGTGGAAAATGGTCCGTTTTTTAAATGTTTTATTTTTGAACGTCAGTTCACATTTGTAGGTGGATCATCAGTGTTAGAGACAAAATTAGCATGTTTAAAGTGATTTTCATGCTTCCAGGGGCTCGGGAAGTTAATTAAATACCATTTGGAGGCATTTAATGTTCGAGCAAAAACGGCTGATTTTCGACAAAAGAGATAACACCCCCCCATTACGTCATGCTTCAGAAATGTGGAAAATGGTCCGTTTTCAAATGTTTCATTTTTGAACGTCAGTTCACATTTGTAGGTGGATTATCAGTGTTAGAGCTAAAATTAGCATGTTTAAAGTGATTTTCATGCTTCCAGGGGCCCAAAACACAAGATTTATGGAATGGTTAAAAGTGCATGAAAATGGCCAATTTACTCACTCTGAGTTCTCAAAAGGGGTTTCTTCACCCCGGGAAGTTAATTAAATACCATTTGGAGGCATTTAATGTTCGAGCAAAAACGGCTGATTTTCGACAAAAGAGATAACACCCCCCCATTACGTCATGCTTCAGAAATGTGGAAAATGGTCCGTTTTCAAATGTTTTATTTTTGAACGTCAGTTCACATTTGTAGGTGGATCATCAGTGTTAGAGCTAAAATTAGCATGTTTAAAGTGATTTTCATGCTTCCAGGGGCTCGGGAAGTGAAATAAATACCATTTGGAGGCATTTAATGTTCGAGCAAAAACGGCTGATTTTCGACAAAAGAGATAACACCCCCCCATTACGTCATGCTTCAGAAATGTGGAAAATGGTCCGTTTCAAATGTTTTATTTTTGAACGTCAGTTCACATTTGTAGGTGGATCATCAGTGTTAGAGCTAAAATTAGCATGTTTAAAGTGATTTTCATGCTTCCAGGGGCCCAAAACACAAGATTTATGGAATGGTTAAAAGTGCATGAAAATGGCCAATTTACTCACTCTGAGTTCTCAAAAAGGGTTTCTTCACCCTGGGAAGTGAAATAAATACCATTTGGAGGCATTTAATGTTCGAGCAAAAACGGCTGATTTTCGACAAAAGAGATAACACCCCCCCATTACGTCATGCTTCAGAAATGTGGAAAATGGTCTGTTTTCAAATGTTTTATTTTTGAACGTCAGTTCACATTTGTAGGTGGATCATCAGTGTTAGAGCTAAAATTAGCATGTTTAAAGTGATTTTCATGCTTCCAGGGGCTCGGGAAGTGAAATAAATACCATTTGGAGGCATTTAATGTTCGAGCAAAAACGGCTGATTTTCGACAAAAGAGATAACACCCCCCCATTACGTCATGCTTCAGAAATGTGGAAAATGGTCCGTTTTCAAATGTTTTATTTTTGAACGTCAGTTCACATTTGTAGGTGGATCATCAGTGTTAGAGCTAAAATTAGCATGTTTAAAGTGATTTTCATGCTTCCAGGGGCTCGGGAAGTGAAATAAATACCATTTGGAAGCATTTAATGTTCGAGCAAAAACGGCTGATTTTCGACAAAAGAGATAACACCCCCCCATTACGTCATGCTTCAGAAATGTGGAAAATGGTCCGTTTTCAAATGTTTTATTTTTGAACGTCAGTTCACATTTTTAGGTGGATCATCAGTGTTAGAGCTAAAATTAGCATGTTTAAAGTGATTTTCATGCTTCCAGGGGCCCAAAACACAAGATTTATGGAATGGTTAAAAGTGCATGAAAATGGCCAATTTACTCACTCTGAGTTCTCAAAAAGGGTTTCTTCACCCCGGGAAGTTAATTAAATACCATTTGGAGGCATTTAATGTTCGAGCAAAAACGGCTGATTTTCGACAAAAGAGATAACACCCCCCCATTACGTCATGCTTCAGAAATGTGGAAAATGGTCCGTTTTTTAAATGTTTTATTTTTGAACGTCAGTTCACATTTGTAGGTGGATCATCAGTGTTAGAGACACAATTAGCATGTTTAAAGTGATTTTCATGCTTCCAGGGGCTCGGGAAGTTAATTAAATACCATTTGGAGGCATTTAATGTTCGAGCAAAAACGGCTGATTTTCGACAAAAGAGATAACACCCCCCCATTACGTCATGCTTCAGAAATGTGGAAAATGGTCCGTTTTCAAATGTTTTATTTTTGAACGTCAGTTCACATTTGTAGGTGGATCATCAGTGTTAGAGCTAAAATTAGCATGTTTAAAGTGATTTTCATGCTTCCAGGGGCCCAAAACACAAGATTTATGGAATGGTTAAAAGTGCATGAAAATGGCCAATTTACTCACTCTGAGTTCTCAAAAAGGGTTTCTTCACCCCGGGAAGTTAATTAAATACCATTTGGAGGCATTTAATGTTCGAGCAAAAACGGCTGATTTTCGACAAAAGAGATAACACCCCCCCATTACGTCATGCTTCAGAAATGTGGAAAATGGTCCGTTTTCAAATGTTTTATTTTTGAACGTCAGTTCACATTTGTAGGTGGATCATCAGTGTTAGAGCTAAAATTAGCATGTTTAAAGTGATTTTCATGCTTCCAGGGGCTCGGGAAGTTAATTAAATACCATTTGGAGGCATTTAATGTTCGAGCAAAAACGGCTGATTTTCGACAAAAGAGATAACACCCCCCCATTACGTCATGCTTCAGAAATGTGGAAAATGGTCCGTTTTCAAATGTTTTATTTTTGAACGTCAGTTCACATTTGTAGGTGGATCATCAGTGTTAGAGCTAAAATTAGCATGTTTAAAGTGATTTTCATGCTTCCGGGGGCCCAAAACACAAGATTTATGGAATGGTTAAAAGTGCATGAAAATGGCCAATTTACTCACTCTGAGTTCTCAAAAAGGGTTTCTTCCCCCCGGGAAGTTAATTAAATACCATTTGGAGGCATTTAATGTTCGAGCAAAAACGGCTGATTTTCGACAAAAGAGATAACACCCCCCCATTACGTCATGCTTCAGAAATGTGGAAAATGGTCCGTTTTCAAATGTTTTATTTTTGAACGTCAGTTCACATTTGTAGGTGGATCATCAGTGTTAGAGCTAAAATTAGCATGTTTAAAGTGATTTTCATGCTTCCAGGGGCTCGGGAAGTTAATTAAATACCATTTGGAGGCATTTAATGTTCGAGCAAAAACGGCTGATTTTCGACAAAAGAGATAACACCCCCCCATTACGTCATGCTTCAGAAATGTGGAAAATGGTCCGTTTTCAAATGTTTTATTTTTGAACGTCAGTTCACATTTGTAGGTGGATCATCAGTGTTAGAGCTAAAATTAGCATGTTTAAAGTGATTTTCATGCTTCCAGGGGCTCGGGAAGTGAAATAAATACCATTTGGAGGCATTTAATGTTCAAGCAAAAACGGCTGATTTTCGACAAAAGAGATAACACCAGCCCATTACGTCATGCTTCAGAAATGTGGAAAATGGTCCGTTTTCAAATGTTTTATTTTTGAACGTCAGTTCACATTTGTAGGTGGATCATCAGTGTTAGAGCTAAAATTAGCATGTTTAAAGTGATTTTCATGCTTCCAGGGGCTCGGGAAGTGAAATAAATACCATTTGGAGGCATTTAATGTTCGAGCAAAATTGGCTGATTTTAGACAAAAGAGATAACACCCCCCCATTACGTCATGCTTCAGAAATGTGGAAAATGGTCCGTTTTCAAATGTTTTATTTTTGAACGTCAGTTCACATTTGTAGGTGGATCATCAGTGTTAGAGCTAAAATTAGCATGTTTAAAGTGATTTTCATGCTTCCAGGGGCCCAAAACACAAGATTTATGGAATGGTTAAAAGTGCATGAAAATGGCCAATTTACTCACTCTGAGTTCTCAAAAAGGGTTTCTTCACCCCGGGAAGTTAATTAAATACCATTTGGAGGCATTTAATGTTCGAGCAAAAACGGCTGATTTTCGACAAAAGAGATAACACCCCCCCATTACGTCATGCTTCAGAAATGTGGAAAATGGTCCGTTTTCAAATGTTTTATTTTTGAACGTCAGTTCACATTTGTAGGTGGATCATCAGTGTTAGAGCTAAAATTAGCATGTTTAAAGTGATTTTCATGCTTCCAGGGGCTCGGGAAGTGAAATAAATACCATTTGGAAGCATTTAATGTTCGAGCAAAAACGGCTGATTTTCGACAAAAGAGATAACACCCCCCCATTACGTCATGCTTCAGAAATGTGGAAAATGGTCCGTTTTCAAATGTTTTATTTTTGAACGTCAGTTCACATTTGTAGGTGGATCATCAGTGTTAGAGCTAAAATTAGCATGTTTAAAGTGATTTTCATGCTTCTAGGGGCTCGGGAAATTAATTAAATACCATTTGGAGGCATTTAATGTTCGAGCAAAAACGGCTGATTTTCGACAAAAGAGATAACACCCCCCCATTACGTCATGCTTCAGAAATGTGGAAAATGGTCTGTTTTCAAATGTTTTATTTTTGAACGTCAGTTCACATTTGTAGGTGGATCATCATTGTTAGAGCTAAAATTAGCATGTTTAAAGTGATTTTCATGCTTCCAGGGGCCCAAAACACAAGATTTATGGAATGGTTAAAAGTGCATGAAAATGGCCAATTTACTCACTCTGAGTTCTCAAAAAGGGTTTCTTCACCCCGGGAAGTTAATTAAATACCATTTGGAGGCATTTAATGTTCGAGCAAAAACGGCTGATTTTCGACAAAAGAGATAACACCCCCCCATTACGTCATGCTTCAGAAATGTGGAAAATGGTCCGTTTTCAAATGTTTTATTTTTGAACGTCAGTTCACATTTGTAGGTGGATCATCAGTGTTAGAGCTAAAATTAGCATGTTTAAAGTGATTTTCATGCTTCCAGGGGCTCGGGAAGTTAATTAAATACCATTTGGAGGCATTTAATGTTCGAGCAAAAACGGCTGATTTTCGACAAAAGAGATAACACCCCCCCATTACGTCATGCTTCAGAAATGTGGAAAATGGTCCGTTTTCAAATGTTTTATTTTTGAACGTCAGTTCACATTTGTAGGTGGATCATCAGTGTTAGAGCTAAAATTAGCATGTTTAAAGTGATTTTCATGCTTCCAGGGGCTCGGGAAGTGAAATAAATACCATTTGGAAGCATTTAATGTTCGAGCAAAAACGGCTGATTTTCGACAAAAGAGATAACACCCCCCCATTACGTCATGCTTCAGAAATGTGGAAAATGGTCCGTTTTCAAATGTTTTATTTTTGAACGTCAGTTCACATTTGTAGGTGGATCATCAGTGTTAGAGCTAAAATTAGCATGTTTAAAGTGATTTTCATGCTTCCAGGGGCTCGGGAAATTAATTAAATACCATTTGGAGGCATTTAATGTTCGAGCAAAAACGGCTGATTTTCGACAAAAGAGATAACACCCCCCCATTACGTCATGCTTCAGAAATGTGGAAAATGGTCTGTTTTCAAATGTTTTATTTTTGAACGTCAGTTCACATTTGTAGGTGGATCATCAGTGTTAGAGCTAAAATTAGCATGTTTAAAGTGATTTTCATGCTTCCAGGGGCCCAAAACACAAGATTTATGGAATGGTTAAAAGTGCATGAAAATGGCCAATTTACTCACTCTGAGTTCTCAAAAAGGGTTTCTTCACCCCGGGAAGTTAATTAAATACCATTTGGAGGCATTTAATGTTCGAGCAAAAACGGCTGATTTTCGACAAAAGAGATAACACCCCCCCATTACGTCATGCTTCAGAAATGTGGAAAATGGTCCGTTTTCAAATGTTTTATTTTTGAACGTCAGTTCACATTTGTAGGTGGATCATCAGTGTTAGAGCTAAAATTAGCATGTTTAAAGTGATTTTCATGCTTCCAGGGGCTCGGGAAGTTAATTAAATACCATTTGGAGGCATTTAATGTTCGAGCAAAAACGGCTGATTTTCGACAAAAGAGATAACACCCCCCCATTATGTCATGCTTCAGAAATGTGGAAAATGGTCCGTTTTCAAATGTTTTATTTTTGAACGTCAGTTCACATTTGTAGGTGGATCATCAGTGTTAGAGCTAAAATTAGCATGTTTAAAGTGATTTTCATGCTTCCAGGGGCCCAAAACACAAGATTTATGGAATGGTTAAAAGTGCATGAAAATGGCCAATTTACTCACTCTGAGTTCTCAAAAAGGGTTTCTTCACCCCGGGAAGTTAATTAAATACCATTTGGAGGCATTTAATGTTCGAGCAAAAACGGCTGATTTTCGACAAAAGAGATAACACCCCCCATTACGTCATGCTTCAGAAATGTGGAAAATGGTCCGTTTTCAAATGTTTTATTTTTGAACGTCAGTTCACATTTGTAGGTGGATCATCAGTGTTAGAGCTAAAATTAACATGTTTAAAGTGATTTTCATGCTTCCAGGGGCTCGGGAAATTAATTAAATACCATTTGGAGGCATTTAATGTTCGAGCAAAAACGGCTGATTTTCGACAAAAGAGATAACACCCCCCCATTACGTCATGCTTCAGAAATGTGGAAAATGGTCCGTTTTCAAATGTTTTATTTTTGAACGTCAGTTCACATTTGTAGGTGGATCATCAGTGTTAGAGCTAAAATTAGCATGTTTAAAGTGATTTTCATGCTTCCAGGGGCCCAAAACACAAGATTTATGGAATGGTTAAAAGTGCATGAAAATGGCCAATTTACTCACTCTGAGTTCTCAAAAAGGGTTTCTTCACCCCGGGAAGTTAATTAAATACCATTTGGAGGCATTTAATGTTCGAGCAAAAACGGCTGATTTTCGACAAAAGAGATAACACCCCCCCATTACGTCATGCTTCAGAAATGTGGAAAATGGTCCGTTTTCAAATGTTTTATTTTTGAACGTCAGTTCACATTTGTAGGTGGATCATCAGTGTTAGAGACATAAATTAGCATGTTTAAAGTGATTTTCATGCTTCCAGGGGCTCGGGAAGTTAATTAAATACCATTTGGAGGCATTTAATGTTCGAGCAAAAACGGCTGATTTTCGACAAAAGAGATAACACCCCCCCATTACGTCATGCTTCAGAAATGTGGAAAATGGTCCGTTTTCAAATGTTTCATTTTTGAACGTCAGTTCACATTTGTAGGTGGATTATCAGTGTTAGAGCTAAAATTAGCATGTTTAAAGTGATTTTCATGCTTCCAGGGGCCCAAAACACAAGATTTATGGAATGGTTAAAAGTGCATGAAAATGGCCAATTTACTCACTCTGAGTTCTCAAAAAGGGTTTCTTCACCCCGGGAAGTTAATTAAATACCATTTGGAGGCATTTAATGTTCGAGCAAAAACGGCTGATTTTCGACAAAAGAGATAACACCCCCCCATTACGTCATGCTTCAGAAATGTGGAAAATGGTCCGTTTTCAAATGTTTTATTTTTAAACGTCAGTTCACATTTGTAGGTGGATCATCAGTGTTAGAGCTAAAATTAGCATGTTTAAAGTGATTTTCATGCTTCCAGGGGCCCAAAACACAAGATTTATGGAATGGTTAAAAGTGCATGAAAATGGCCAATTTACTCACTCTGAGTTCTCAAAAAGGGTTTCTTCACCCCGGGAAGTTAATTAAATACCATTTGGAGGCATTTAATGTTCGAGCAAAAACGGCTGATTTTCGACAAAAGAGATAACACCCCCCCATTACGTCATGCTTCAGAAATGTGGAAAATGGTCCGTTTTCAAATGTTTTATTTTTGAACGTCAGTTCACATTTGTAGGTGGATCATCAGTGTTAGAGCTAAAATTAGCATGTTTAAAGTGATTTTCATGCTTCCAGGGGCTCGGGAAGTTAATTAAATACCATTTGGAGGCATTTAATGTTCGAGCAAAAACGGCTGATTTTCGACAAAAGAGATAACACCCCCCCATTACGTCATGCTTCAGAAATGTGGAAAATGGTCCGTTTTCAAATGTTTTATTTTTGAACGTCAGTTCACATTTGTAGGTGGATCATCAGTGTTAGAGCTAAAATTAGCATGTTTAAAGTGATTTTCATGCTTCCAGGGGCCCAAAACACAAGATTTATGGAATGGTTAAAAGTGCATGAAAATGGCCAATTTACTCACTCTGAGTTCTCAAAAAGGGTTTCTTCCCCCCGGGAAGTTAATTAAATACCATTTGGAGGCATTTAATGTTCGAGCAAAAACGGCTGATTTTCGACAAAAGAGATAACACCCCCCCATTACGTCATGCTTCAGAAATGTGGAAAATGGTCCGTTTTCAAATGTTTTATTTTTGAACGTCAGTTCACATTTGTAGGTGGATCATCAGTGTTAGAGCTAAAATTAGCATGTTTAAAGTGATTTTCATGCTTCCAGGGGCTCGGGAAGTTAATTAAATACCATTTGGAGGCATTTAATGTTCGAGCAAAAACGGCTGATTTTCGACAAAAGAGATAACACCCCCCCATTACGTCATGCTTCAGAAATGTGGAAAATGGTCCGTTTTCAAATGTTTTATTTTTGAACGTCAGTTCACATTTGTAGGTGGATCATCAGTGTTAGAGCTAAAATTAGCATGTTTAAAGTGATTTTCATGCTTCCAGGGGCTCGGGAAGTGAAATAAATACCATTTGGAGGCATTTAATGTTCGAGCAAAAACGGCTGATTTTCGACAAAAGAGATAACACCGCCCCATTACGTCATGCTTCAGAAATGTGGAAAATGGTCCGTTTTCAAATGTTTTTTATTTTTGAACGTCAGTTCACATTTGTAGGTGGATCATCAGTGTTAGAGCTAAAATTAGCATGTTTAAAGTGATTTTCATGCTTCCAGGGGCTCGGGAAGTGAAATAAATACCATTTGGAGGCATTTAATGTTCGAGCAAAATTGGCTGATTTTAGACAAAAGAGATAACACCCCCCCCCCATTACGTCATGCTTCAGAAATGTGGAAAATGGTCCGTTTTCAAATGTTTTATTTTTGAACGTCAGTTCACATTTGTAGGTGGATCATCAGTGTTAGAGCTAAAATTAGCATGTTTAAAGTGATTTTCATGCTTCCAGGGGCCCAAAACACAAGATTTATGGAATGGTTAAAAGTGCATGAAAATGGCCAATTTACTCACTCTGAGTTCTCAAAAAGGGTTTCTTCACCCCGGGAAGTTAAATAAATACCATTTGGAGGCATTTAATGTTCGAGCAAAAACGGCTGATTTTCGACAAAAGAGATAACACCCCCCCATTACGTCATGCTTCAGAAATGTGGAAAATGGTCCGTTTCAAATGTTTTATTTTTGAACGTCAGTTCACATTTGTAGGTGGATCATCAGTGTTAGAGCTAAAATTAGCATGTTTAAAGTGATTTTCATGCTTCCAGGGGCCCAAAACACAAGATTTATGGAATGGTTAAAAGTGCATGAAAATGGCCAATTTACTCACTCTGAGTTCTCAAAAAGGGTTTCTTCACCCTGGGAAGTGAAATAAATACCATTTGGAGGCATTTAATGTTCGAGCAAAAACGGCTGATTTTCGACAAAAGAGATAACACCCCCCCATTACGTCATGCTTCAGAAATGTGGAAAATGGTCTGTTTTCAAATGTTTTATTTTTGAACGTCAGTTCACATTTGTAGGTGGATCATCAGTGTTAGAGCTAAAATTAGCATGTTTAAAGTGATTTTCATGCTTCCAGGGGCTCGGGAAGTGAAATAAATACCATTTGGAGGCATTTAATGTTCGAGCAAAAACGGCTGATTTTCGACAAAAGAGATAACACCCCCCCATTACGTCATGCTTCAGAAATGTGGAAAATGGTCCGTTTTCAAATGTTTTATTTTTGAACGTCAGTTCACATTTGTAGGTGGATCATCAGTGTTAGAGCTAAAATTAGCATGTTTAAAGTGATTTTCATGCTTCCAGGGGCTCGGGAAGTGAAATAAATACCATTTGGAAGCATTTAATGTTCGAGCAAAAACGGCTGATTTTCGACAAAAGAGATAACACCCCCCCATTACGTCATGCTTCAGAAATGTGGAAAATGGTCCGTTTTCAAATGTTTTATTTTTGAACGTCAGTTCACATTTTTAGGTGGATCATCAGTGTTAGAGCTAAAATTAGCATGTTTAAAGTGATTTTCATGCTTCCAGGGGCCCAAAACACAAGATTTATGGAATGGTTAAAAGTGCATGAAAATGGCCAATTTACTCACTCTGAGTTCTCAAAAAGGGTTTCTTCACCCCGGGAAGTTAATTAAATACCATTTGGAGGCATTTAATGTTCGAGCAAAAACGGCTGATTTTCGACAAAAGAGATAACACCCCCCCATTACGTCATGCTTCAGAAATGTGGAAAATGGTCCGTTTTTTAAATGTTTTATTTTTGAACGTCAGTTCACATTTGTAGGTGGATCATCAGTGTTAGAGACACAATTAGCATGTTTAAAGTGATTTTCATGCTTCCAGGGGCTCGGGAAGTTAATTAAATACCATTTGGAGGCATTTAATGTTCGAGCAAAAACGGCTGATTTTCGACAAAAGAGATAACACCCCCCCATTACGTCATGCTTCAGAAATGTGGAAAATGGTCCGTTTTCAAATGTTTTATTTTTGAACGTCAGTTCACATTTGTAGGTGGATCATCAGTGTTAGAGCTAAAATTAGCATGTTTAAAGTGATTTTCATGCTTCCAGGGGCCCAAAACACAAGATTTATGGAATGGTTAAAAGTGCATGAAAATGGCCAATTTACTCACTCTGAGTTCTCAAAAAGGGTTTCTTCACCCCGGGAAGTTAATTAAATACCATTTGGAGGCATTTAATGTTCGAGCAAAAACGGCTGATTTTCGACAAAAGAGATAACACCCCCCCATTACGTCATGCTTCAGAAATGTGGAAAATGGTCCGTTTTCAAATGTTTTATTTTTGAACGTCAGTTCACATTTGTAGGTGGATCATCAGTGTTAGAGCTAAAATTAGCATGTTTAAAGTGATTTTCATGCTTCCAGGGGCTCGGGAAGTTAATTAAATACCATTTGGAGGCATTTAATGTTCGAGCAAAAACGGCTGATTTTCGACAAAAGAGATAACACCCCCCCATTACGTCATGCTTCAGAAATGTGGAAAATGGTCCGTTTTCAAATGTTTTATTTTTGAACGTCAGTTCACATTTGTAGGTGGATCATCAGTGTTAGAGCTAAAATTAGAATGTTTAAAGTGATTTTCATGCTTCCGGGGGCCCAAAACACAAGATTTATGGAATGGTTAAAAGTGCATGAAAATGGCCAATTTACTCACTCTGAGTTCTCAAAAAGGGTTTCTTCCCCCCGGGAAGTTAATTAAATACCATTTGGAGGCATTTAATGTTCGAGCAAAAACGGCTGATTTTCGACAAAAGAGATAACACCCCCCCATTACGTCATGCTTCAGAAATGTGGAAAATGGTCCGTTTTCAAATGTTTTATTTTTGAACGTCAGTTCACATTTGTAGGTGGATCATCAGTGTTAGAGCTAAAATTAGCATGTTTAAAGTGATTTTCATGCTTCCAGGGGCTCGGGAAGTTAATTAAATACCATTTGGAGGCATTTAATGTTCGAGCAAAAACGGCTGATTTTCGACAAAAGAGATAACACCCCCCCATTACGTCATGCTTCAGAAATGTGGAAAATGGTCCGTTTTCAAATGTTTTATTTTTGAACGTCAGTTCACATTTGTAGGTGGATCATCAGTGTTAGAGCTAAAATTAGCATGTTTAAAGTGATTTTCATGCTTCCAGGGGCTCGGGAAGTGAAATAAATACCATTTGGAGGCATTTAATGTTCAAGCAAAAACGGCTGATTTTCGACAAAAGAGATAACACCAGCCCATTACGTCATGCTTCAGAAATGTGGAAAATGGTCCGTTTTCAAATGTTTTATTTTTGAACGTCAGTTCACATTTGTAGGTGGATCATCAGTGTTAGAGCTAAAATTAGCATGTTTAAAGTGATTTTCATGCTTCCAGGGGCTCGGGAAGTGAAATAAATACCATTTGGAGGCATTTAATGTTCGAGCAAAATTGGCTGATTTTAGACAAAAGAGATAACACCCCCCCATTACGTCATGCTTCAGAAATGTGGAAAATGGTCCGTTTTCAAATGTTTTATTTTTGAACGTCAGTTCACATTTGTAGGTGGATCATCAGTGTTAGAGCTAAAATTAGCATGTTTAAAGTGATTTTCATGCTTCCAGGGGCCCAAAACACAAGATTTATGGAATGGTTAAAAGTGCATGAAAATGGCCAATTTACTCACTCTGAGTTCTCAAAAAGGGTTTCTTCACCCCGGGAAGTTAATTAAATACCATTTGGAGGCATTTAATGTTCGAGCAAAAACGGCTGATTTTCGACAAAAGAGATAACACCCCCCCATTACGTCATGCTTCAGAAATGTGGAAAATGGTCCGTTTTCAAATGTTTTATTTTTGAACGTCAGTTCACATTTGTAGGTGGATCATCAGTGTTAGAGCTAAAATTAGCATGTTTAAAGTGATTTTCATGCTTCCAGGGGCTCGGGAAGTGAAATAAATACCATTTGGAAGCATTTAATGTTCGAGCAAAAACGGCTGATTTTCGACAAAAGAGATAACACCCCCCCATTACGTCATGCTTCAGAAATGTGGAAAATGGTCCGTTTTCAAATGTTTTATTTTTGAACGTCAGTTCACATTTGTAGGTGGATCATCAGTGTTAGAGCTAAAATTAGCATGTTTAAAGTGATTTTCATGCTTCTAGGGGCTCGGGAAATTAATTAAATACCATTTGGAGGCATTTAATGTTCGAGCAAAAACGGCTGATTTTCGACAAAAGAGATAACACCCCCCCATTACGTCATGCTTCAGAAATGTGGAAAATGGTCTGTTTTCAAATGTTTTATTTTTGAACGTCAGTTCACATTTGTAGGTGGATCATCATTGTTAGAGCTAAAATTAGCATGTTTAAAGTGATTTTCATGCTTCCAGGGGCCCAAAACACAAGATTTATGGAATGGTTAAAAGTGCATGAAAATGGCCAATTTACTCACTCTGAGTTCTCAAAAAGGGTTTCTTCACCCCGGGAAGTTAATTAAATACCATTTGGAGGCATTTAATGTTCGAGCAAAAACGGCTGATTTTCGACAAAAGAGATAACACCCCCCCATTACGTCATGCTTCAGAAATGTGGAAAATGGTCCGTTTTCAAATGTTTTATTTTTGAACGTCAGTTCACATTTGTAGGTGGATCATCAGTGTTAGAGCTAAAATTAGCATGTTTAAAGTGATTTTCATGCTTCCAGGGGCTCGGGAAGTTAATTAAATACCATTTGGAGGCATTTAATGTTCGAGCAAAAACGGCTGATTTTCGACAAAAGAGATAACACCCCCCCATTACGTCATGCTTCAGAAATGTGGAAAATGGTCCGTTTTCAAATGTTTTATTTTTGAACGTCAGTTCACATTTGTAGGTGGATCATCAGTGTTAGAGCTAAAATTAGCATGTTTAAAGTGATTTTCATGCTTCCAGGGGCTCGGGAAGTGAAATAAATACCATTTGGAAGCATTTAATGTTCGAGCAAAAACGGCTGATTTTCGACAAAAGAGATAACACCCCCCCATTACGTCATGCTTCAGAAATGTGGAAAATGGTCCGTTTTCAAATGTTTTATTTTTGAACGTCAGTTCACATTTGTAGGTGGATCATCAGTGTTAGAGCTAAAATTAGCATGTTTAAAGTGATTTTCATGCTTCCAGGGGCTCGGGAAATTAATTAAATACCATTTGGAGGCATTTAATGTTCGAGCAAAAACGGCTGATTTTCGACAAAAGAGATAACACCCCCCCATTACGTCATGCTTCAGAAATGTGGAAAATGGTCTGTTTTCAAATGTTTTATTTTTGAACGTCAGTTCACATTTGTAGGTGGATCATCAGTGTTAGAGCTAAAATTAGCATGTTTAAAGTGATTTTCATGCTTCCAGGGGCCCAAAACACAAGATTTATGGAATGGTTAAAAGTGCATGAAAATGGCCAATTTACTCACTCTGAGTTCTCAAAAAGGGTTTCTTCACCCCGGGAAGTTAATTAAATACCATTTGGAGGCATTTAATGTTCGAGCAAAAACGGCTGATTTTCGACAAAAGAGATAACACCCCCCCATTACGTCATGCTTCAGAAATGTGGAAAATGGTCCGTTTTCAAATGTTTTATTTTTGAACGTCAGTTCACATTTGTAGGTGGATCATCAGTGTTAGAGCTAAAATTAGCATGTTTAAAGTGATTTTCATGCTTCCAGGGGCTCGGGAAGTTAATTAAATACCATTTGGAGGCATTTAATGTTCGAGCAAAAACGGCTGATTTTCGACAAAAGAGATAACACCCCCCCATTATGTCATGCTTCAGAAATGTGGAAAATGGTCCGTTTTCAAATGTTTTATTTTTGAACGTCAGTTCACATTTGTAGGTGGATCATCAGTGTTAGAGCTAAAATTAGCATGTTTAAAGTGATTTTCATGCTTCCAGGGGCCCAAAACACAAGATTTATGGAATGGTTAAAAGTGCATGAAAATGGCCAATTTACTCACTCTGAGTTCTCAAAAAGGGTTTCTTCACCCCGGGAAGTTAATTAAATACCATTTGGAGGCATTTAATGTTCGAGCAAAAACGGCTGATTTTCGACAAAAGAGATAACACCCCCCATTACGTCATGCTTCAGAAATGTGGAAAATGGTCCGTTTTCAAATGTTTTATTTTTGAACGTCAGTTCACATTTGTAGGTGGATCATCAGTGTTAGAGCTAAAATTAACATGTTTAAAGTGATTTTCATGCTTCCAGGGGCTCGGGAAATTAATTAAATACCATTTGGAGGCATTTAATGTTCGAGCAAAAACGGCTGATTTTCGACAAAAGAGATAACACCCCCCCATTACGTCATGCTTCAGAAATGTGGAAAATGGTCCGTTTTCAAATGTTTTATTTTTGAACGTCAGTTCACATTTGTAGGTGGATCATCAGTGTTAGAGCTAAAATTAGCATGTTTAAAGTGATTTTCATGCTTCCAGGGGCCCAAAACACAAGATTTATGGAATGGTTAAAAGTGCATGAAAATGGCCAATTTACTCACTCTGAGTTCTCAAAAAGGGTTTCTTCACCCCGGGAAGTTAATTAAATACCATTTGGAGGCATTTAATGTTCGAGCAAAAACGGCTGATTTTCGACAAAAGAGATAACACCCCCCCATTACGTCATGCTTCAGAAATGTGGAAAATGGTCCGTTTTCAAATGTTTTATTTTTGAACGTCAGTTCACATTTGTAGGTGGATCATCAGTGTTAGAGACATAAATTAGCATGTTTAAAGTGATTTTCATGCTTCCAGGGGCTCGGGAAGTTAATTAAATACCATTTGGAGGCATTTAATGTTCGAGCAAAAACGGCTGATTTTCGACAAAAGAGATAACACCCCCCCATTACGTCATGCTTCAGAAATGTGGAAAATGGTCCGTTTTCAAATGTTTCATTTTTGAACGTCAGTTCACATTTGTAGGTGGATTATCAGTGTTAGAGCTAAAATTAGCATGTTTAAAGTGATTTTCATGCTTCCAGGGGCCCAAAACACAAGATTTATGGAATGGTTAAAAGTGCATGAAAATGGCCAATTTACTCACTCTGAGTTCTCAAAAAGGGTTTCTTCACCCCGGGAAGTTAATTAAATACCATTTGGAGGCATTTAATGTTCGAGCAAAAACGGCTGATTTTCGACAAAAGAGATAACACCCCCCCATTACGTCATGCTTCAGAAATGTGGAAAATGGTCCGTTTTCAAATGTTTTATTTTTAAACGTCAGTTCACATTTGTAGGTGGATCATCAGTGTTAGAGCTAAAATTAGCATGTTTAAAGTGATTTTCATGCTTCCAGGGGCCCAAAACACAAGATTTATGGAATGGTTAAAAGTGCATGAAAATGGCCAATTTACTCACTCTGAGTTCTCAAAAAGGGTTTCTTCACCCCGGGAAGTTAATTAAATACCATTTGGAGGCATTTAATGTTCGAGCAAAAACGGCTGATTTTCGACAAAAGAGATAACACCCCCCCATTACGTCATGCTTCAGAAATGTGGAAAATGGTCCGTTTTCAAATGTTTTATTTTTGAACGTCAGTTCACATTTGTAGGTGGATCATCAGTGTTAGAGCTAAAATTAGCATGTTTAAAGTGATTTTCATGCTTCCAGGGGCTCGGGAAGTTAATTAAATACCATTTGGAGGCATTTAATGTTCGAGCAAAAACGGCTGATTTTCGACAAAAGAGATAACACCCCCCCATTACGTCATGCTTCAGAAATGTGGAAAATGGTCCGTTTTCAAATGTTTTATTTTTGAACGTCAGTTCACATTTGTAGGTGGATCATCAGTGTTAGAGCTAAAATTAGCATGTTTAAAGTGATTTTCATGCTTCCAGGGGCCCAAAACACAAGATTTATGGAATGGTTAAAAGTGCATGAAAATGGCCAATTTACTCACTCTGAGTTCTCAAAAAGGGTTTCTTCCCCCCGGGAAGTTAATTAAATACCATTTGGAGGCATTTAATGTTCGAGCAAAAACGGCTGATTTTCGACAAAAGAGATAACACCCCCCCATTACGTCATGCTTCAGAAATGTGGAAAATGGTCCGTTTTCAAATGTTTTATTTTTGAACGTCAGTTCACATTTGTAGGTGGATCATCAGTGTTAGAGCTAAAATTAGCATGTTTAAAGTGATTTTCATGCTTCCAGGGGCTCGGGAAGTTAATTAAATACCATTTGGAGGCATTTAATGTTCGAGCAAAAACGGCTGATTTTCGACAAAAGAGATAACACCCCCCCATTACGTCATGCTTCAGAAATGTGGAAAATGGTCCGTTTTCAAATGTTTTATTTTTGAACGTCAGTTCACATTTGTAGGTGGATCATCAGTGTTAGAGCTAAAATTAGCATGTTTAAAGTGATTTTCATGCTTCCAGGGGCTCGGGAAGTGAAATAAATACCATTTGGAGGCATTTAATGTTCGAGCAAAAACGGCTGATTTTCGACAAAAGAGATAACACCGCCCCATTACGTCATGCTTCAGAAATGTGGAAAATGGTCCGTTTTCAAATGTTTTATTTTTGAACGTCAGTTCACATTTGTAGGTGGATCATCAGTGTTAGAGCTAAAATTAGCATGTTTAAAGTGATTTTCATGCTTCCAGGGGCTCGGGAAGTGAAATAAATACCATTTGGAGGCATTTAATGTTCGAGCAAAATTGGCTGATTTTAGACAAAAGAGATAACACCCCCCCCCCATTACGTCATGCTTCAGAAATGTGGAAAATGGTCCGTTTTCAAATGTTTTATTTTTGAACGTCAGTTCACATTTGTAGGTGGATCATCAGTGTTAGAGCTAAAATTAGCATGTTTAAAGTGATTTTCATGCTTCCAGGGGCCCAAAACACAAGATTTATGGAATGGTTAAAAGTGCATGAAAATGGCCAATTTACTCACTCTGAGTTCTCAAAAAGGGTTTCTTCACCCCGGGAAGTTAAATAAATACCATTTGGAGGCATTTAATGTTCGAGCAAAAACGGCTGATTTTCGACAAAAGAGATAACACCCCCCCATTACGTCATGCTTCAGAAATGTGGAAAATGGTCCGTTTTCAAATGTTTTATTTTTGAACGTCAGTTCACATTTGTAGGTGGATCATCAGTGTTAGAGCTAAAATTAGCATGTTTAAAGTGATTTTCATGCTTCCAGGGGCTCGGGAAGTGAAATAAATACCATTTGGAAGCATTTAATGTTCGAGCAAAAATGGCTGATTTTCGACAAAAGAGATAACACCCCCCCATTACGTCATGCTTCAGAAATGTGGAAAATGGTCCGTTTTCAAATGTTTTATTTTTGAACGTCAGTTCACATTTGTAGGCGGATCATCAGTGTTAGAGCTAAAATTAGCATGTTTAAAGTGATTTTCATGCTTCCAGGGGCCCAAAACACAAGATTTATGAAATGGTTAAAAGTGCATGAAAATGGCCAATTTACTCACTCTGAGTTCTCAAAAAGGGTTTCTTCACCCCGGGAAGTTAATTAAATACCATTTGGAGGCATTTAATGTTCGAGCAAAAACGGCTGATTTTCGACAAAAGAGATAACACCCCCCCATTACGTCATGCTTCAGAAATGTGGAAAATGGTCCGTTTTCAAATGTTTTATTTTTGAACGTCAGTTCACATTTGTAGGTGGATCATCAGTGTTAGAGACATAAATTAGCATGTTTAAAGTGATTTTCATGCTTCCAGGGGCTCGGGAAGTTAATTAAATACCATTTGGAGGCATTTAATGTTCGAGCAAAAACGGCTGATTTTCGACAAAAGAGATAACACCCCCCCATTACGTCATGCTTCAGAAATGTGGAAAATGGTCCGTTTTCAAATGTTTCATTTTTGAACGTCAGTTCACATTTGTAGGTGGATTATCAGTGTTAGAGCTAAAATTAGCATGTTTAAAGTGATTTTCATGCTTCCAGGGGCCCAAAACACAAGATTAATGGAATGGTTAAAAGTGCATGAAAATGGCCAATTTACTCACTCTGAGTTCTCAAAAAGGGTTTCTTCACCCCGGGAAGTTAATTAAATACCATTTGGAGGCATTTAATGTTCGAGCAAAAACGGCTGATTTTCGACAAAAGAGATAACACCCCCCCATTACGTCATGCTTCAGAAATGTGGAAAATGGTCCGTTTTCAAATGTTTTATTTTTAAACGTCAGTTCACATTTGTAGGTGGATCATCAGTGTTAGAGCTAAAATTAGCATGTTTAAAGTGATTTTCATGCTTCCAGGGGCCCAAAACACAAGATTTATGGAATGGTTAAAAGTGCATGAAAATGGCCAATTTACTCACTCTGAGTTCTCAAAAAGGGTTTCTTCACCCCGGGAAGTTAATTAAATACCATTTGGAGGCATTTAATGTTCGAGCAAAAACGGCTGATTTTCGACAAAAGAGATAACACCCCCCCATTACGTCATGCTTCAGAAATGTGGAAAATGGTCCGTTTTCAAATGTTTTATTTTTGAACGTCAGTTCACATTTGTAGGTGGATCATCAGTGTTAGAGCTAAAATTAGCATGTTTAAAGTGATTTTCATGCTTCCAGGGGCTCGGGAAGTTAATTAAATACCATTTGGAGGCATTTAATGTTCGAGCAAAAACGGCTGATTTTCGACAAAAGAGATAACACCCCCCCATTACGTCATGCTTCAGAAATGTGGAAAATGGTCCGTTTTCAAATGTTTTATTTTTGAACGTCAGTTCACATTTGTAGGTGGATCATCAGTGTTAGAGCTAAAATTAGCATGTTTAAAGTGATTTTCATGCTTCCAGGGGCCCAAAACACAAGATTTATGGAATGGTTAAAAGTGCATGAAAATGGCTAATTTACTCACTCTGAGTTCTCAAAAAGGGTTTCTTCCCCCCGGGAAGTTAATTAAATACCATTTGGAGGCATTTAATGTTCGAGCAAAAACGGCTGATTTTCGAAAAAAGAGATAACACCCCCCCATTACGTCATGCTTCAGAAATGTGGAAAATGGTCCGTTTTCAAATGTTTTATTTTTGAACGTCAGTTCACATTTGTAGGTGGATCATCAGTGTTAGAGCTAAAATTAGCATGTTTAAAGTGATTTTCATGCTTCCAGGGGCTCGGGAAGTTAATTAAATACCATTTGGAGGCATTTAATGTTCGAGCAAAAACGGCTGATTTTCGACAAAAGAGATAACACCCCCCCATTACGTCATGCTTCAGAAATGTGGAAAATGGTCCATTTTCAAATGTTTTATTTTTGAACGTCAGTTCACATTTGTAGGTGGATCATCAGTGTTAGAGCTAAAATTAGCATGTTTAAAGTGATTTTCATGCTTCCAGGGGCTCGGGAAGTGAAATAAATACCATTTGGAGGCATTTAATGTTCGAGCAAAAACGGCTGATTTTCGACAAAAGAGATAACACCGCCCCATTACGTCATGCTTCAGAAATGTGGAAAATGGTCCGTTTTCAAATGTTTTATTTTTGAACGTCAGTTCACATTTGTAGGTGGATCATCAGTGTTAGAGCTAAAATTAGCATGTTTAAAGTGATTTTCATGCTTCCAGGGGCTCGGGAAGTGAAATAAATACCATTTGGAGGCATTTAATGTTCGAGCAAAATTGGCTGATTTTAGACAAAAGAGATAACACCCCCCCCCCATTACATCATGCTTCAGAAATGTGGAAAATGGTCCGTTTTCAAATGTTTTATTTTTGAACGTCAGTTCACATTTGTAGGTGGATCATCAGTGTTAGAGCTAAAATTAGCATGTTTAAAGTGATTTTCATGCTTCCAGGGGCCCAAAACACAAGATTTATGGAATGGTTAAAAGTGCATGAAAATGGCCAATTTACTCACTCTGAGTTCTCAAAAAGGGTTTCTTCACCCCGGGAAGTTAAATAAATACCATTTGGAGGCATTTAATGTTCGAGCAAAAACGGCTGATTTTCGACAAAAGAGATAACACCCCCCCATTACGTCATGCTTCAGAAATGTGGAAAATGGTCCGTTTTCAAATGTTTTATTTTTGAACGTCAGTTCACATTTGTAGGTGGATCATCAGTGTTAGAGCTAAAATTAGCATGTTTAAAGTGATTTTCATGCTTCCAGGGGCTCGGGAAGTTAATTAAATACCATTTGGAGGCATTTAATGTTCGAGCAAAAACGGCTGATTTTCGACAAAAGAGATAACACCCCCCCATTACGTCATGCTTCAGAAATGTGGAAAATGGTCCGTGTTCAAATGTTTTATTTTTGAACGTCAGTTCACATTTGTAGGTGGATCATCAGTGTTAGAGCTAAAATTAGCATGTTTAAAGTGATTTTCATGCTTCCAGGGGCCCAAAACACAAGATTTATGGAATGGTTAAAAGTGCATGAAAATGGCCAATTTACTCACTCTGAGTTCTCAAAAAGGGTTTCTTCACCCCGGGAAGTTAATTAAATACCATTTGGAGGCATTTAATGTTCGAGCAAAAACGGCTGATTTTCGACAAAAGAGATAACACCCCCCCATTACGTCATGCTTCAGAAATGTGGAAAATGGTCCGTTTTCAAATGTTTTATTTTTGAACGTCAGTTCACATTTGTAGGTGGATCATCAGTGTTAGAGCTAAAATTAGCATGTTTAAAGTGATTTTCATGCTTCCAGGGGCTCGGGAAGTGAAATAAATACCATTTGGAAGCATTTAATGTTCGAGCAAAAACGGCTAATTTTCGACAAAAGAGATAACACCCCCCCATTACGTCATGCTTCAGAAATGTGGAAAATGGTCTGTTTTCAAATGTTTTATTTTTGAACGTCAGTTCACATTTGTAGGTGGATCATCAGTGTTAGAGCTAAAATTAGCATGTTTAAAGTGATTTTCATGCTTCCAGGGGCTCGGGAAATTAATTAAATACCATTTGGAGGCATTTAATGTTCGAGCAAAAACGGCTGATTTTCGACAAAAGAGATAACACCCCCCCATTACGTCATGCTTCAGAAATGTGGAAAATGGTCCGTTTTCAAATGTTTTATTTTTGAACGTCAGTTCACATTTGTAGGTGGATCATCAGTGTTAGAGCTAAAATTAGCATGTTTAAAGTGATTTTCATGCTTCCAGGGGCCCAAAACACAAGATTTATGGAATGATTAAAAGTGCATGAAAATGGCCAATTTACTCACTCTGAGTTCTCAAAAAGGGTTTCTTCACCCCGGGAAGTTAATTAAATACCATTTGGAGGCATTTAATGTTCGAGCAAAAACGGCTGATTTTCGACAAAAGAGATAACACCCCCCCCATTACGTCATGCTTTAGAAATGTGGAAAATGGTCCGTTTTCAAATGTTTTATTTTTGAACGTCAGTTCACATTTGTAGGTGGATCATCAGTGTTAGAGACAAAATTAGCATGTTTAAAGTGATTTTCATGCTTACAGGGGCTCGGGAAGTTAATTAAATACCATTTGGAGGCATTTAATGTTCGAGCAAAAACGGCTGATTTTCGACAAAAGAGATAACACCCCCCCATTACGTCATGCTTCAGAAATGTGGAAAATGGTCCGTTTTCAAATGTTTCATTTTTGAACGTCAGTTCACATTTGTAGGTGGATTATCAGTGTTAGAGCTAAAATTAGCATGTTTAAAGTGATTTTCATGCTTCCAGGGGCCCAAAACACAAGATTTATGGAATGGTTAAAAGTGCATGAAAATGGCCAATTTACTCACTCTGAGTTCTCAAAAAGGGTTTCTTCACCCCGGGAAGTTAATTAAATACCATTTGGAGGCATTTAATGTTCGAGCAAAAACGGCTGATTTTCGACAAAAGAGATAACACCCCCCCATTACGTCATGCTTCAGAAATGTGGAAAATGGTCCGTTTTCAAATGTTTTATTTTTGAACGTCAGTTCACATTTGTAGGTGGATCATCAGTGTTAGAGCTAAAATTAGCATGTTTAAAGTGATTTTCATGCTTCCAGGGGCCCAAAACACAAGATTTATGGAATGGTTAAAAGTGCATGAAAATGGCCAATTTACTCACTCTGAGTTCTCAAAAAGGGTTTCTTCACCCCGGGAAGTTAATTAAATACCATTTGGAGGCATTTAATGTTCGAGCAAAAACGGCTGATTTTCGACAAAAGAGATAACACCCCCCCATTACGTCATGCTTCAGAAATGTGGAAAATGGTCTGTTTTCAAATGTTTTATTTTTGAATGTCAGTTCACATTTGTAGGTGGATCATCAGTGTTAGAGCTAAAATTAGCATGTTTAAAGTGATTTTCATGCTTCCAGGGGCTCGGGAAGTTAATTAAATACCATTTGGAGGCATTTAATGTTCGAGCAAAAACGGCTGATTTTCGACAAAAGAGATAACACCCCCCATTACGTCATGCTTCAGAAATGTGGAAAATGGTCCGTTTTCAAATGTTTTATTTTTGAACGTCAGTTCACATTTGTAGGTGGATCATCAGTGTTAGAGCTAAAATTAGCATGTTTAAAGTGATTTTCATGCTTCCAGGGGCCCAAAACACAAGATTTATGGAATGGTTAAAAGTGCATGAAAATGGCCAATTTACTCACTCTGAGTTCTCAAAAAGGGTTTCTTCCCCCCGGGAAGTTAATTAAATACCATTTGGAGGCATTTAATGTTCGAGCAAAAACGGCTGATTTTCGACAAAAGAGATAACACCCCCCCATTACGTCATGCTTCAGAAATGTGGAAAATGGTCCGTTTTCAAATGTTTTATTTTTGAACGTCAGTTCACATTTGTAGGTGGATCATCAGTGTTAGAGCTAAAATTAGCATGTTTAAAGTGATTTTCATGCTTCCAGGGGCTCGGGAAGTGAAATAAATACCATTTGGAGGCATTTAATGTTCGAGCAAAAACGGCTGATTTTCGACAAAAGAGATAACACCGCCCCATTACGTCATGCTTCAGAAATGTGGAAAATGGTCCGTTTTCAACTGTTTTATTTTTGAACGTCAGTTCACATTTGTAGGTGGATCATCAGTGTTAGAGCTAAAATTAGCATGTTTAAAGTGATTTTCATGCTTCCAGGGGCTCGGGAAGTGAAATAAATACCATTTGGAGGCATTTAATGTTCGAGCAAAATTGGCTGATTTTAGACAAAAGAGATAACACCCCCCCATTACGTCATGCTTCAGAAATGTGGAAGATGGTCCGTTTTCAAATGTTTTATTTTTGAACGTCAGTTCACATTTGTAGGTGGATCATCAGTGTTAGAGCTAAAATTAGCATGTTTAAAGTGATTTTCATGCTTCCAGGGGCCCAAAACACAAGATTTATGGAATGGTTAAAAGTGCATGAAAATGGCCAATTTACTCACTCTGAGTTCTCAAAAAGGGTTTCTTCACCCCGGGAAGTTAATTAAATACCATTTGGAGGCATTTAATGTTCGAGCAAAAACGGCTGATTTTCGACAAAAGAGATAACACCCCCCCATTACGTCATGCTTCAGAAATGTGGAAAATGGTCCGTTTTCAAATGTTTTATTTTTGAACGTCAGTTCACATTTGTAGGTGGATCATCAGTGTTAGAGCTAAAATTAGCATGTTTAAAGTGATTTTCATGCTTCCAGGGGCTCGGGAAGTTAATTAAATACCATTTGGAGGCATTTAATGTTCGAGCAAAAACGGCTGATTTTCGACAAAAGAGATAACACCCCCCCATTACATCATGCTTCAGAAATGTGGAAAATGGTCCGTTTTCAAATGTTTTATTTTTGAACGTCAGTTCACATTTGTAGGTGGATCATCAGTGTTAGAGCTAAAATTAGCATGTTTAAAGTGATTTTCATGCTTCCAGGGGCCCAAAACACAAGATTTATGGAATGGTTAAAAGTGCATGAAAATGGCCAATTTACTCACTCTGAGTTCTCAAAAAGGGTTTCTTCACCCCGGGAAGTTAATTAAATACCATTTGGAGGCATTTAATGTTCGAGCAAAAACGGCTGATTTTCGACAAAAGAGATAACACCCCCCCATTACGTCATGCTTCAGAAATGTGGAAAATGGTCAGTTTTCAAATGTTTTATTTTTGAACGTCAGTTCACATTTGTAGGTGGATCATCAGTGTTAGAGCTAAAATTAGCATGTTTAAAGTGATTTTCATGCTTCCAGGGGCTCGGGAAGTGAAATAAATACCATTTGGAAGCATTTAATGTTCGAGCAAAAACGGCTGATTTTCGACAAAAGAGATAACACCCCCCCATTACGTCATGCTTCAGAAATGTGGAAAATGGTCCGTTTTCAAATGTTTTATTTTTGAACGTCAGTTCACATTTGTAGGTGGATCATCAGTGTTAGAGCTAAAATTAGCATGTTTAAAGTGATTTTCATGCTTCCAGGGGCCCAAAACACAAGATTTATGGAATGGTTAAAAGTGCATGAAAATGGCCAATTTACTCACTCTGAGTTCTCAAAAAGGGTTTCTTCACCCCGGGAAGTTAATTAAATACCATTTGGAGGCATTTAATGTTCGAGCAAAAACGGCTGATTTTCGACAAAAGAGATAACACCCCCCCATTACGTCATGCTTCAGAAATGTGGAAAATGGTCCGTTTTCAAATGTTTTATTTTTGAACGTCAGTTCACATTTGTAGGTGGATCATCAGTGTTAGAGACAAAATTAGCATGTTTAAAGTGATTTTCATGCTTCCAGGGGCTCGGGAAGTTAATTAAATACCATTTGGAGGCATTTAATGTTCGAGCAAAAACGGCTGATTTTCGACAAAAGAGATAACACCCCCCCATTACGTCATGCTTCAGAAATGTGGAAAATGGTCCGTTTTCAAATGTTTCATTTTTGAACGTCAGTTCACATTTGTAGGTGGATTATCAGTGTTAGAGCTAAAATTAGCATGTTTAAAGTGATTTTCATGCTTCCAGGGGCCCAAAACACAAGATTTATGGAATGGTTAAAAGTGCATGAAAATGGCCAATTTACTCACTCTGAGTTCTCAAAAAGGGTTTCTTCACCCCGGGAAGTTAATTAAATACCATTTGGAGGCATTTAATGTTCGAGCAAAAACGGCTGATTTTTGACAGAAGAGATAACACCCCCCCATTACGTCATGCTTCAGAAATGTGGAAAATGGTCCGTTTTCAAATGTTTTATTTTTGAACGTCAGTTCACATTTGTAGGTGGATCATCAGTGTTAGAGCTAAAATTAGCATGTTTAAAGTGATTTTCATGCTTCCAGGGGCCCAAAACACAAGATTTATGGAATGGTTAAAAGTGCATGAAAATGGCCAATTTACTCACTCTGAGTTCTCAAAAAGGGTTTCTTCACCCCGGGAAGTTAATTAAATACCATTTGGAGGCATTTAATGTTCGAGCAAAAACGGCTGATTTTCGACAAAAGAGATAACACCCCCCCATTACGTCATGCTTCAGAAATGTGGAAAATGGTCCGTTTTCAAATGTTTTATTTTTGAACGTCAGTTCACATTTGTAGGTGGATCATCAGTGTTAGAGCTAAAATTAGCATGTTTAAAGTGATTTTCATGCTTCCAGGGGCTCGGGAAGTGAAATAAATACCATTTGGAGGCATTTAATGTTCGAGCAAAAACGGCTGATTTTCGACAAAAGAGATAACACCCCCCCATTACGTCATGCTTCAGAAATGTGGAAAATGGTCCGTTTTCAAATGTTTTATTTTTGAACGTCAGTTCACATTTGTAGGTGGATCATCAGTGTTAGAGCTAAAATTAGCATGTTTAAAGTGATTTTCATGCTTCCAGGTGCTCGGGAAGTGAAATAAATACAATTTGGAAGCATTTAATGTTCGAGCAAAAATGGCTGATTTTCGACAAAAGAGATAACACCCCCCCATTACGTCATGCTTCAGAAATGTGGAAAATGGTCCGTTTTCAAATGTTTTATTTTTGAACGTCAGTTCACATTTGTAGGTGGATCATCAGTGTTAGAGCTAAAATTAGCATGTTTAAAGTGATTTTCATGCTTCCAGGGGCTCGGGAAGTGAAATAAATACCATTTGGAAGCATTTAATGTTCGAGCAAAAACGGCTGATTTTCGACAAAAGAGATAACACCCCCCCATTACGTCATGCTTCAGAAATGTGGAAAATGGTCCGTTTTCAAATGTTTTATTTTTGAACGTCAGTTCACATTTGTAGGTGGATCATCAGTGTTAGAGCTAAAATTAGCATGTTTAAAGTGATTTTCATGCTTCCAGGGGCCCAAAACACAAGATTTATGGAATGGTTAAAAGTGCATGAAAATGGCCAATTTACTCACTCTGAGTTCTCAAAAAGGGTTTCTTCACCCCGGGAAGTTAATTAAATACCATTTGGAGGCATTTAATGTTCGAGCAAAAACGGCTGATTTTCGACAAAAGAGATAACACCCCCCCATTACGTCATGCTTCAGAAATGTGGAAAATGGTCCGTTTTCAAATGTTTTATTTTTGAACGTCAGTTCACATTTGTAGGTGGATCATCAGTGTTAGAGACAAAATTAGCATGTTTAAAGTGATTTTCATGCTTCCAGGGGCTCGGGAAGTTAATTAAATACCATTTGGAGGCATTTAATGTTCGAGCAAAAACGGCTGATTTTCGACAAAAGAGATAACACCCCCCCATTACGTCATGCTTCAGAAATGTGGAAAATGGTCCGTTTTCAAATGTTTCATTTTTGAACGTCAGTTCACATTTGTAGGTGGATTATCAGTGTTAGAGCTAAAATTAGCATGTTTAAAGTGATTTTCATGCTTCCAGGGGCCCAAAACACAAGATTTATGGAATGGTTAAAAGTGCATGAAAATGGCCAATTTACTCACTCTGAGTTCTCAAAAAGGGTTTCTTCACCCCGGGAAGTTAATTAAATACCATTTGGAGGCATTTAATGTTCGAGCAAAAACGGCTGATTTTTGACAGAAGAGATAACACCCCCCCATTACGTCATGCTTCAGAAATGTGGAAAATGGTCCGTTTTCAAATGTTTTATTTTTGAACGTCAGTTCACATTTGTAGGTGGATCATCAGTGTTAGAGCTAAAATTAGCATGTTTAAAGTGATTTTCATGCTTCCAGGGGCCCAAAACACAAGATTTATGGAATGGTTAAAAGTGCATGAAAATGGCCAATTTACTCACTCTGAGTTCTCAAAAAGGGTTTCTTCACCCCGGGAAGTTAATTAAATACCATTTGGAGGCATTTAATGTTCGAGCAAAAACGGCTGATTTTCGACAAAAGAGATAACACCCCCCCATTACGTCATGCTTCAGAAATGTGGAAAATGGTCCGTTTTCAAATGTTTTATTTTTGAACGTCAGTTCACATTTGTAGGTGGATCATCAGTGTTAGAGCTAAAATTAGCATGTTTAAAGTGATTTTCATGCTTCCAGGGGCTCGGGAAGTGAAATAAATACCATTTGGAGGCATTTAATGTTCGAGCAAAAACGGCTGATTTTCGACAAAAGAGATAACACCCCCCCATTACGTCATGCTTCAGAAATGTGGAAAATGGTCCGTTTTCAAATGTTTTATTTTTGAACGTCAGTTCACATTTGTAGGTGGATCATCAGTGTTAGAGCTAAAATTAGCATGTTTAAAGTGATTTTCATGCTTCCAGGTGCTCGGGAAGTGAAATAAATACAATTTGGAAGCATTTAATGTTCGAGCAAAAATGGCTGATTTTCGACAAAAGAGATAACACCCCCCCATTACGTCATGCTTCAGAAATGTGGAAAATGGTCCGTTTTCAAATGTTTTATTTTTGAACGTCAGTTCACATTTGTAGGTGGATCATCAGTGTTAGAGCTAAAATTAGCATGTTTAAAGTGATTTTCATGCTTCCAGGGGCTCGGGAAATTAATTAAATACCATTTGGAGGCATTTAATGTTCGAGCAAAAACGGCTGATTTTCGACAAAAGAGATAACACCCCCCCATTACGTCATGCTTCAGAAATGTGGAAAATGGTCCGTTTTCAAATGTTTTATTTTTGAACGTCAGTTCACATTTGTAGGTGGATCATCAGTGTTAGAGCTAAAATTAGCATGTTTAAAGTGATTTTCATGCTTCCAGGGGCCCAAAACACAAGATTTATGGAATGGTTAAAAGTGCATGAAAATGGCCAATTTACTCACTCTGAGTTCTCAAAAAGGGTTTCTTCACCCCGGGAAGTTAATTAAATACCATTTGGAGGCATTTAATGTTTGAGCAAAAACGGCTGATTTTCGACAAAAGAGATAAAACCCCCCCATTACGTCATGCTTCAGAAATGTGGAAAATGGTCCGTTTTCAAATGTTTTATTTTTGAACGTCAGTTCACATTTGTAGGTGGATCATCAGTGTTAGAGCTAAAATTAGCATGTTTAAAGTGATTTTCATGCTTCCAGGGGCTCGGGAAGTTAATTAAATACCATTTGGAGGCATTTAATGTTCGAGCAAAAACGGCTGATTTTCGACAAAAGAGATAACACCCCCCCATTACGTCATGCTTCAGAAATGTGGAAAATGGTCCGTGTTCAAATGTTTTATTTTTGAACGTCAGTTCACATTTGTAGGTGGATCATCAGTGTTAGAGCTAAAATTAGCATGTTTAAAGTGATTTTCATGCTTCCAGGGGCCCAAAACACAAGATTTATGGAATGGTTAAAAGTGCATGAAAATGGCCAATTTACTCACTCTGAGTTCTCAAAAAGGGTTTCTTCACCCCGGGAAGTTAATTAAATACCATTTGGAGGCATTTAATGTTCGAGCAAAAACGGCTGATTTTCGACAAAAGAGATAACACCCCCCCATTACGTCATGCTTCAGAAATGTGGAAAATGGTCCGTTTTCAAATGTTTTATTTTTGAACGTCAGTTCACATTTGTAGGTGGATCATCAGTGTTAGAGCTAAAATTAGCATGTTTAAAGTGATTTTCATGCTTCCAGGGGCTCGGGAAGGGAAATAAATACCATTTGGAAGCATTTAATGTTCGAGCAAAAACGGCTGATTTTCGACAAAAGAGATAACACCCCCCCATTACGTCATGCTTCAGAAATGTGGAAAATGGTCTGTTTTCAAATGTTTTATTTTTGAACGTCAGTTCACATTTGTAGGTGGATCATCAGTGTTAGAGCTAAAATTAGCATGTTTAAAGTGATTTTCATGCTTCCAGGGGCTCGGGAAATTAATTAAATACCATTTGGAGGCATTTAATGTTCGAGCAAAAACGGCTGATTTTCGACAAAAGAGATAACACCCCCCCATTACGTCATGCTTCAGAAATGTGGAAAATGGTCCGTTTTCAAATGTTTTATTTTTGAACGTCAGTTCACATTTGTAGGTGGATCATCAGTGTTAGAGCTAAAATTAGCATGTTTAAAGTGATTTTCATGCTTCCAGGGGCCCAAAACACAAGATTTATGGAATGATTAAAAGTGCATGAAAATGGCCAATTTACTCACTCTGAGTTCTCAAAAAGGGTTTCTTCACCCCGGGAAGTTAATTAAATACCATTTGGAGGCATTTAATGTTCGAGCAAAAACGGCTGATTTTCGACAAAAGAGATAACACCCCCCCCATTACGTCATGCTTTAGAAATGTGGAAAATGGTCCGTTTTCAAATGTTTTATTTTTGAACGTCAGTTCACATTTGTAGGTGGATCATCAGTGTTAGAGCTAAAATTAGCATGTTTAAAGTGATTTTCATGCTTCCAGGGGCTCGGGAAGTTAATTAAATACCATTTGGAGGCATTTAATGTTCGAGCAAAAACGGCTGATTTTCGACAAAAGAGATAACACCCCCCCATTACGTCATGCTTCAGAAATGTGGAAAATGGTCCGTGTTCAAATGTTTTATTTTTGAACGTCAGTTCACATTTGTAGGTGGATCATCAGTGTTAGAGCTAAAATTAGCATGTTTAAAGTGATTTTCATGCTTCCAGGGGCCCAAAACACAAGATTTATGGAATGGTTAAAAGTGCATGAAAATGGCCAATTTACTCACTCTGAGTTCTCAAAAAGGGTTTCTTCACCCCGGGAAGTTAATTAAATACCATTTGGAGGCATTTAATGTTCGAGCAAAAACGGCTGATTTTCGACAAAAGAGATAACACCCCCCCATTACGTCATGCTTCAGAAATGTGGAAAATGGTCCGTTTTCAAATGTTTTATTTTTGAACGTCAGTTCACATTTGTAGGTGGATCATCAGTGTTAGAGCTAAAATTAGCATGTTTAAAGTGATTTTCATGCTTCCAGGGGCTCGGGAAGTGAAATAAATACCATTTGGAAGCATTTAATGTTCGAGCAAAAACGGCTAATTTTCGACAAAAGAGATAACACCCCCCCATTACGTCATGCTTCAGAAATGTGGAAAATGGTCTGTTTTCAAATGTTTTATTTTTGAACGTCAGTTCACATTTGTAGGTGGATCATCAGTGTTAGAGCTAAAATTAGCATGTTTAAAGTGATTTTCATGCTTCCAGGGGCTCGGGAAATTAATTAAATACCATTTGGAGGCATTTAATGTTCGAGCAAAAACGGCTGATTTTCGACAAAAGAGATAACACCCCCCCATTACGTCATGCTTCAGAAATGTGGAAAATGGTCCGTTTTCAAATGTTTTATTTTTGAACGTCAGTTCACATTTGTAGGTGGATCATCAGTGTTAGAGCTAAAATTAGCATGTTTAAAGTGATTTTCATGCTTCCAGGGGCCCAAAACACAAGATTTATGGAATGATTAAAAGTGCATGAAAATGGCCAATTTACTCACTCTGAGTTCTCAAAAAGGGTTTCTTCACCCCGGGAAGTTAATTAAATACCATTTGGAGGCATTTAATGTTCGAGCAAAAACGGCTGATTTTCGACAAAAGAGATAACACCCCCCCCATTACGTCATGCTTTAGAAATGTGGAAAATGGTCCGTTTTCAAATGTTTTATTTTTGAACGTCAGTTCACATTTGTAGGTGGATCATCAGTGTTAGAGACAAAATTAGCATGTTTAAAGTGATTTTCATGCTTCCAGGGGCTCGGGAAGTTAATTAAATACCATTTGGAGGCATTTAATGTTCGAGCAAAAACGGCTGATTTTCGACAAAAGAGATAACACCCCCCCATTACGTCATGCTTCAGAAATGTGGAAAATGGTCCGTTTTCAAATGTTTCATTTTTGAACGTCAGTTCACATTTGTAGGTGGATTATCAGTGTTAGAGCTAAAATTAGCATGTTTAAAGTGATTTTCATGCTTCCAGGGGCCCAAAACACAAGATTTATGGAATGGTTAAAAGTGCATGAAAATGGCCAATTTACTCACTCTGAGTTCTCAAAAAGGGTTTCTTCACCCCGGGAAGTTAATTAAATACCATTTGGAGGCATTTAATGTTCGAGCAAAAACGGCTGATTTTCGACAAAAGAGATAACACCCCCCCATTACGTCATGCTTCAGAAATGTGGAAAATGGTCCGTTTTCAAATGTTTTATTTTTGAACGTCAGTTCACATTTGTAGGTGGATCATCAGTGTTAGAGCTAAAATTAGCATGTTTAAAGTGATTTTCATGCTTCCAGGGGCCCAAAACACAAGATTTATGGAATGGTTAAAAGTGCATGAAAATGGCCAATTTACTCACTCTGAGTTCTCAAAAAGGGTTTCTTCACCCCGGGAAGTTAATTAAATACCATTTGGAGGCATTTAATGTTCGAGCAAAAACGGCTGATTTTCGACAAAAGAGATAACACCCCCCCATTACGTCATGCTTCAGAAATGTGGAAAATGGTCTGTTTTCAAATGTTTTATTTTTGAATGTCAGTTCACATTTGTAGGTGGATCATCAGTGTTAGAGCTAAAATTAGCATGTTTAAAGTGATTTTCATGCTTCCAGGGGCTCGGGAAGTTAATTAAATACCATTTGGAGGCATTTAATGTTCGAGCAAAAACGGCTGATTTTCGACAAAAGAGATAACACCCCCCATTACGTCATGCTTCAGAAATGTGGAAAATGGTCCGTTTTCAAATGTTTTATTTTTGAACGTCAGTTCACATTTGTAGGTGGATCATCAGTGTTAGAGCTAAAATTAGCATGTTTAAAGTGATTTTCATCCTTCCAGGGGCCCAAAACACAAGATTTATGGAATGGTTAAAAGTGCATGAAAATGGCCAATTTACTCACTCTGAGTTCTCAAAAAGGGTTTCTTCCCCCCGGGAAGTTAATTAAATACCATTTGGAGGCATTTAATGTTCGAGCAAAAACGGCTGATTTTCGACAAAAGAGATAACACCCCCCCATTACGTCATGCTTCAGAAATGTGGAAAATGGTCCGTTTTCAAATGTTTTATTTTTGAACGTCAGTTCACATTTGTAGGTGGATCATCAGTGTTAGAGCTAAAATTAGCATGTTTAAAGTGATTTTCATGCTTCCAGGGGCTCGGGAAGTGAAATAAATACCATTTGGAGGCATTTAATGTTCGAGCAAAAACGGCTGATTTTCGACAAAAGAGATAACACCGCCCCATTACGTCATGCTTCAGAAATGTGGAAAATGGTCCGTTTTCAACTGTTTTATTTTTGAACGTCAGTTCACATTTGTAGGTGTATCATCAGTGTTAGAGCTAAAATTAGCATGTTTAAAGTGATTTTCATGCTTCCAGGGGCTCGGGAAGTGAAATAAATACCATTTGGAGGCATTTAATGTTCGAGCAAAATTGGCTGATTTTAGACAAAAGAGATAACACCCCCCCATTACGTCATGCTTCAGAAATGTGGAAGATGGTCCGTTTTCAAATGTTTTATTTTTGAACGTCAGTTCACATTTGTAGGTGGATCATCAGTGTTAGAGCTAAAATTAGCATGTTTAAAGTGATTTTCATGCTTCCAGGGGCCCAAAACACAAGATTTATGGAATGGTTAAAAGTGCATGAAAATGGCCAATTTACTCACTCTGAGTTCTCAAAAAGGGTTTCTTCACCCCGGGAAGTTAATTAAATACCATTTGGAGGCATTTAATGTTCGAGCAAAAACGGCTGATTTTCGACAAAAGAGATAACACCCCCCCATTACGTCATGCTTCAGAAATGTGGAAAATGGTCCGTTTTCAAATGTTTTATTTTTGAACGTCAGTTCACATTTGTAGGTGGATCATCAGTGTTAGAGCTAAAATTAGCATGTTTAAAGTGATTTTCATGCTTCCAGGGGCTCGGGAAGTTAATTAAATACCATTTGGAGGCATTTAATGTTCGAGCAAAAACGGCTGATTTTCGACAAAAGAGATAACACCCCCCCATTACATCATGCTTCAGAAATGTGGAAAATGGTCCGTTTTCAAATGTTTTATTTTTGAACGTCAGTTCACATTTGTAGGTGGATCATCAGTGTTAGAGCTAAAATTAGCATGTTTAAAGTGATTTTCATGCTTCCAGGGGCCCAAAACACAAGATTTATGGAATGGTTAAAAGTGCATGAAAATGGCCAATTTACTCACTCTGAGTTCTCAAAAAGGGTTTCTTCACCCCGGGAAGTTAATTAAATACCATTTGGAGGCATTTAATGTTCGAGCAAAAACGGCTGATTTTCGACAAAAGAGATAACACCCCCCCATTACGTCATGCTTCAGAAATGTGGAAAATGGTCAGTTTTCAAATGTTTTATTTTTGAACGTCAGTTCACATTTGTAGGTGGATCATCAGTGTTAGAGCTAAAATTAGCATGTTTAAAGTGATTTTCATGCTTCCAGGGGCTCGGGAAGTGAAATAAATACCATTTGGAAGCATTTAATGTTCGAGCAAAAACGGCTGATTTTCGACAAAAGAGATAACACCCCCCCATTACGTCATGCTTCAGAAATGTGGAAAATGGTCCGTTTTCAAATGTTTTATTTTTGAACGTCAGTTCACATTTGTAGGTGGATCATCAGTGTTAGAGCTAAAATTAGCATGTTTAAAGTGATTTTCATGCTTCCAGGGGCCCAAAACACAAGATTTATGGAATGGTTAAAAGTGCATGAAAATGGCCAATTTACTCACTCTGAGTTCTCAAAAAGGGTTTCTTCACCCCGGGAAGTTAATTAAATACCATTTGGAGGCATTTAATGTTCGAGCAAAAACGGCTGATTTTCGACAAAAGAGATAACACCCCCCCATTACGTCATGCTTCAGAAATGTGGAAAATGGTCCGTTTTCAAATGTTTTATTTTTGAACGTCAGTTCACATTTGTAGGTGGATCATCAGTGTTAGAGACAAAATTAGCATGTTTAAAGTGATTTTCATGCTTCCAGGGGCTCGGGAAGTTAATTAAATACCATTTGGAGGCATTTAATGTTCGAGCAAAAACGGCTGATTTTCGACAAAAGAGATAACACCCCCCCATTACGTCATGCTTCAGAAATGTGGAAAATGGTCCGTTTTCAAATGTTTCATTTTTGAACGTCAGTTCACATTTGTAGGTGGATTATCAGTGTTAGAGCTAAAATTAGCATGTTTAAAGTGATTTTCATGCTTCCAGGGGCCCAAAACACAAGATTTATGGAATGGTTAAAAGTGCATGAAAATGGCCAATTTACTCACTCTGAGTTCTCAAAAAGGGTTTCTTCACCCCGGGAAGTTAATTAAATACCATTTGGAGGCATTTAATGTTCGAGCAAAAACGGCTGATTTTTGACAGAAGAGATAACACCCCCCCATTACGTCATGCTTCAGAAATGTGGAAAATGGTCCGTTTTCAAATGTTTTATTTTTGAACGTCAGTTCACATTTGTAGGTGGATCATCAGTGTTAGAGCTAAAATTAGCATGTTTAAAGTGATTTTCATGCTTCCAGGGGCCCAAAACACAAGATTTATGGAATGGTTAAAAGTGCATGAAAATGGCCAATTTACTCACTCTGAGTTCTCAAAAAGGGTTTCTTCACCCCGGGAAGTTAATTAAATACCATTTGGAGGCATTTAATGTTCGAGCAAAAACGGCTGATTTTCGACAAAAGAGATAACACCCCCCCATTACGTCATGCTTCAGAAATGTGGAAAATGGTCCGTTTTCAAATGTTTTATTTTTGAACGTCAGTTCACATTTGTAGGTGGATCATCAGTGTTAGAGCTAAAATTAGCATGTTTAAAGTGATTTTCATGCTTCCAGGGGCTCGGGAAGTGAAATAAATACCATTTGGAGGCATTTAATGTTCGAGCAAAAACGGCTGATTTTCGACAAAAGAGATAACACCCCCCCATTACGTCATGCTTCAGAAATGTGGAAAATGGTCCGTTTTCAAATGTTTTATTTTTGAACGTCAGTTCACATTTGTAGGTGGATCATCAGTGTTAGAGCTAAAATTAGCATGTTTAAAGTGATTTTCATGCTTCCAGGTGCTCGGGAAGTGAAATAAATACAATTTGGAAGCATTTAATGTTCGAGCAAAAATGGCTGATTTTCGACAAAAGAGATAACACCCCCCCATTACGTCATGCTTCAGAAATGTGGAAAATGGTCCGTTTTCAAATGTTTTATTTTTGAACGTCAGTTCACATTTGTAGGTGGATCATCAGTGTTAGAGCTAAAATTAGCATGTTTAAAGTGATTTTCATGCTTCCAGGGGCTCGGGAAATTAATTAAATACCATTTGGAGGCATTTAATGTTCGAGCAAAAACGGCTGATTTTCGACAAAAGAGATAACACCCCCCCATTACGTCATGCTTCAGAAATGTGGAAAATGGTCCGTTTTCAAATGTTTTATTTTTGAACGTCAGTTCACATTTGTAGGTGGATCATCAGTGTTAGAGCTAAAATTAGCATGTTTAAAGTGATTTTCATGCTTCCAGGGGCCCAAAACACAAGATTTATGGAATGGTTAAAAGTGCATGAAAATGGCCAATTTACTCACTCTGAGTTCTCAAAAAGGGTTTCTTCACCCCGGGAAGTTAATTAAATACCATTTGGAGGCATTTAATGTTCGAGCAAAAACGGCTGATTTTCGACAAAAGAGATAAAACCCCCCCATTACGTCATGCTTCAGAAATGTGGAAAATGGTCCGTTTTCAAATGTTTTATTTTTGAACGTCAGTTCACATTTGTAGGTGGATCATCAGTGTTAGAGCTAAAATTAGCATGTTTAAAGTGATTTTCATGCTTCCAGGGGCTCGGGAAGTTAATTAAATACCATTTGGAGGCATTTAATGTTCGAGCAAAAACGGCTGATTTTCGACAAAAGAGATAACACCCCCCCATTACGTCATGCTTCAGAAATGTGGAAAATGGTCCGTGTTCAAATGTTTTATTTTTGAACGTCAGTTCACATTTGTAGGTGGATCATCAGTGTTAGAGCTAAAATTAGCATGTTTAAAGTGATTTTCATGCTTCCAGGGGCCCAAAACACAAGATTTATGGAATGGTTAAAAGTGCATGAAAATGGCCAATTTACTCACTCTGAGTTCTCAAAAAGGGTTTCTTCACCCCGGGAAGTTAATTAAATACCATTTGGAGGCATTTAATGTTCGAGCAAAAACGGCTGATTTTCGACAAAAGAGATAACACCCCCCCATTACGTCATGCTTCAGAAATGTGGAAAATGGTCCGTTTTCAAATGTTTTATTTTTGAACGTCAGTTCACATTTGTAGGTGGATCATCAGTGTTAGAGCTAAAATTAGCATGTTTAAAGTGATTTTCATGCTTCCAGGGGCTCGGGAAGTTAATTAAATACCATTTGGAGGCATTTAATGTTCGAGCAAAAACGGCTGATTTTCGACAAAAGAGATAACACCCCCCCATTACGTCATGCTTCAGAAATGTGGAAAATGGTCCGTTTTCAAATGTTTTATTTTTGAACGTCAGTTCACATTTGTAGGTGGATCATCAGTGTTAGAGCTAAAATTAGCATGTTTAAAGTGATTTTCATGCTTCCAGGGGCTCGGGAAATTAATTAAATACCATTTGGAGGCATTTAATGTTCGAGCAAAAACGGCTGATTTTCGACAAAAGAGATAACACCCCCCCATTACGTCATGCTTCAGAAATGTGGAAAATGGTCCGTTTTCAAATGTTTTATTTTTGAACGTCAGTTCACATTTGTAGGTGGATCATCAGTGTTAGAGCTAAAATTAGCATGTTTAAAGTGATTTTCATGCTTCCAGGGGCCCAAAACACAAGATTTATGGAATGATTAAAAGTGCATGAAAATGGCCAATTTACTCACTCTGAGTTCTCAAAAAGGGTTTCTTCACCCCGGGAAGTTAATTAAATACCATTTGGAGGCATTTAATGTTCGAGCAAAAACGGCTGATTTTCGACAAAAGAGATAACACCCCCCCCATTACGTCATGCTTTAGAAATGTGGAAAATGGTCCGTTTTCAAATGTTTTATTTTTGAACGTCAGTTCACATTTGTAGGTGGATCATCAGTGTTAGAGACAAAATTAGCATGTTTAAAGTGATTTTCATGCTTCCAGGGGCTCGGGAAGTTAATTAAATACCATTTGGAGGCATTTAATGTTCGAGCAAAAACGGCTGATTTTCGACAAAAGAGATAACACCCCCCCATTACGTCATGCTTCAGAAATGTGGAAAATGGTCCGTTTTCAAATGTTTCATTTTTGAACGTCAGTTCACATTTGTAGGTGGATTATCAGTGTTAGAGCTAAAATTAGCATGTTTAAAGTGATTTTCATGCTTCCAGGGGCCCAAAACACAAGATTTATGGAATGGTTAAAAGTGCATGAAAATGGCCAATTTACTCACTCTGAGTTCTCAAAAAGGGTTTCTTCACCCCGGGAAGTTAATTAAATACCATTTGGAGGCATTTAATGTTCGAGCAAAAACGGCTGATTTTCGACAAAAGAGATAACACCCCCCCATTACGTCATGCTTCAGAAATGTGGAAAATGGTCCGTTTTCAAATGTTTTATTTTTGAACGTCAGTTCACATTTGTAGGTGGATCATCAGTGTTAGAGCTAAAATTAGCATGTTTAAAGTGATTTTCATGCTTCCAGGGGCCCAAAACACAAGATTTATGGAATGGTTAAAAGTGCATGAAAATGGCCAATTTACTCACTCTGAGTTCTCAAAAAGGGTTTCTTCACCCCGGGAAGTTAATTAAATACCATTTGGAGGCATTTAATGTTCGAGCAAAAACGGCTGATTTTCGACAAAAGAGATAACACCCCCCCATTACGTCATGCTTCAGAAATGTGGAAAATGGTCCGTTTTCAAATGTTTTATTTTTGAACGTCAGTTCACATTTGTAGGTGGATCATCAGTGTTAGAGCTAAAATTAGCATGTTTAAAGTGATTTTCATGCTTCCAGGGGCTCGGGAAGTTAATTAAATACCATTTGGAGGCATTTAATGTTCGAGCAAAAACGGCTGATTTTCGACAAAAGAGATAACACCCCCCCATTACGTCATGCTTCAGAAATGTGGAAAATGGTCCGTTTTCAAATGTTTTATTTTTGAACGTCAGTTCACATTTGTAGGTGGATCATCAGTGTTAGAGCTAAAATTAGCATGTTTAAAGTGATTTTCATGCTTCCAGGGGCCCAAAACACAAGATTTATGGAATGGTTAAAAGTGCATGAAAATGGCCAATTTACTCACTCTGAGTTCTCAAAAAGGGTTTCTTCCCCCCGGGAAGTTAATTAAATACCATTTGGAGGCATTTAATGTTCGAGCAAAAACGGCTGATTTTCGACAAAAGAGATAACACCCCCCCATTACGTCATGCTTCAGAAATGTGGAAAATGGTCCGTTTTCAAATGTTTTATTTTTGAACGTCAGTTCACATTTGTAGGTGGATCATCAGTGTTAGAGCTAAAATTAGCATGTTTAAAGTGATTTTCATGCTTCCAGGGGCTCGGGAAGTTAATTAAATACCATTTGGAGGCATTTAATGTTCGAGCAAAAACGGCTGATTTTCGACAAAAGAGATAACACCCCCCCATTACGTCATGCTTCAGAAATGTGGAAAATGGTCCGTTTTCAAATGTTTTATTTTTGAACGTCAGTTCACATTTGTAGGTGGATCATCAGTGTTAGAGCTAAAATTAGCATGTTTAAAGTGATTTTCATGCTTCCAGGGGCTCGGGAAGTGAAATAAATACCATTTGGAGGCATTTAATGTTCGAGCAAAAACGGCTGATTTTCGACAAAAGAGATAACACCGCCCCATTACGTCATGCTTCAGAAATGTGGAAAATGGTCCGTTTTCAACTGTTTTATTTTTGAACGTCAGTTCACATTTGTTGGTGGATCATCAGTGTTAGAGCTAAAATTAGCATGTTTAAAGTGATTTTCATGCTTCCAGGGGCTCGGGAAGTGAAATAAATACCATTTGGAGGCATTTAATGTTCGAGCAAAATTGGCTGATTTTAGACAAAAGAGATAACACCCCCCCATTACGTCATGCTTCAGAAATGTGGAAAATGGTCCGTTTTCAAATGTTTTATTTTTGAACGTCAGTTCACATTTGTAGGTGGATCATCAGTGTTAGAGCTAAAATTAGCATGTTTAAAGTGATTTTCATGCTTCCAGGGGCCCAAAACACAAGATTTATGGAATGGTTAAAAGTGCATGAAAATGGCCAATTTACTCACTCTGAGTTCTCAAAAAGGGTTTCTTCACCCCGGGAAGTTAATTAAATACCATTTGGAGGCATTTAATGTTCGAGCAAAAACGGCTGATTTTCGACAAAAGAGATAACACCCCCCCATTACGTCATGCTTCAGAAATGTGGAAAATGGTCCGTTTTCAAATGTTTTATTTTTGAACGTCAGTTCACATTTGTAGGTGGATCATCAGTGTTAGAGCTAAAATTAGCATGTTTAAAGTGATTTTCTTGCTTCCAGGGGCTCGGGAAGTTAATTAAATACCATTTGGAGGCATTTAATGTTCGAGCAAAAACGGCTGATTTTCGACAAAAGAGATAACACCCCCCCATTACGTCATGCTTCAGAAATGTGGAAAATGGTCCGTTTTCAAATGTTTTATTTTTGAACGTCAGTTCACATTTGTAGGTGGATCATCAGTGTTAGAGCTAAAATTAGCATGTTTAAAGTGATTTTCATGCTTCCAGGGGCCCAAAACACAAGATTTATGGAATGGTTAAAAGTGCATGAAAATGGCCAATTTACTCACTCTGAGTTCTCAAAAAGGGTTTCTTCACCCCGGGAAGTTAATTAAATACCATTTGGAGGCATTTAATGTTCGAGCAAAAACGGCTGATTTTCGACAAAAGAGATAACACCCCCCCATTACGTCATGCTTCAGAAATGTGGAAAATGGTCTGTTTTCAAATGTTTTATTTTTGAACGTCAGTTCACATTTGTAGGTGGATCATCAGTGTTAGAGCTAAAATTAGCATGTTTAAAGTGATTTTCATGCTTCCAGGGGCTCGGGAAGTGAAATAAATACCATTTGGAAGCATTTAATGTTCGAGCAAAAACGGCTGATTTTCGACAAAAGAGATAACACCCCCCCATTACGTCATGCTTCAGAAATGTGGAAAATGGTCCGTTTTCAAATGTTTTATTTTTGAACGTCAGTTCACATTTGTAGGTGGATCATCAGTGTTAGAGCTAAAATTAGCATGTTTAAAGTGATTTTCATGCTTCCAGGGGCCCAAAACACAAGATTTATGGAATGGTTAAAAGTGCATGAAAATGGCCAATTTACTCACTCTGAGTTCTCAAAAAGGGTTTCTTCACCCCGGGAAGTTAATTAAATACCATTTGGAGGCATTTAATGTTCGAGCAAAAACGGCTGATTTTCGACAAAAGAGATAACACCCCCCCATTACGTCATGCTTCAGAAATGTGGAAAATGGTCCGTTTTCAAATGTTTTATTTTTGAACGTCAGTTCACATTTGTAGGTGGATCATCAGTGTTAGAGACAAAATTAGCATGTTTAAAGTGATTTTCATGCTTCCAGGGGCTCGGGAAGTTAATTAAATACCATTTGGAGGCATTTAATGTTCGAGCAAAAACGGCTGATTTTCGACAAAAGAGATAACACCCCCCCATTACGTCATGCTTCAGAAATGTAGAAAATGGTCCGTTTTCAAATGTTTCATTTTTGAACGTCAGTTCACATTTGTAGGTGGATTATCAGTGTTAGAGCTAAAATTAGCATGTTTAAAGTGATTTTCATGCTTCCAGGGGCCCAAAACACAAGATTTATGGAATGGTTAAAAGTGCATGAAAATGGCCAATTTACTCACTCTGAGTTCTCAAAAAGGGTTTCTTCACCCCGGGAAGTTAATTAAATACCATTTGGAGGCATTTAATGTTCGAGCAAAAACGGCTGATTTTTGACAAAAGAGATAACACCCCCCCATTACGTCATGCTTCAGAAATGTGGAAAATGGTCCGTTTTCAAATGTTTTATTTTTGAACGTCAGTTCACATTTGTAGGTGGATCATCAGTGTTAGAGCTAAAATTAGCATGTTTAAAGTGATTTTCATGCTTCCAGGGGCCCAAAACACAAGATTTATGGAATGGTTAAAAGTGCATGAAAATGGCCAATTTACTCACTCTGAGTTCTCAAAAAGGGTTTCTTCACCCCGGGAAGTTAATTAAATACCATTTGGAGGCATTTAATGTTCGAGCAAAAACGGCTGATTTTCGACAAAAGAGATAACACCCCCCCATTAGGTCATGCTTCAGAAATGTGGAAAATGGTCCGTTTTCAAATGTTTTATTTTTGAACGTCAGTTCACATTTGTAGGTGGATCATCAGTGTTAGAGCTAAAATTAGCATGTTTAAAGTGATTTTCATGCTTCCAGGGGCTCGGGAAGTTAATTAAATACCATTTGGAGGCATTTAATGTTCGAGCAAAAACGGCTGATTTTCGACAAAAGAGATAACACCCCCCCATTACGTCATGCTTCAGAAATGTGGAAAATGGTCCGTTTTCAAATGTTTTATTTTTGAACGTCAGTTCACATTTGTAGGTGGATCATCAGTGTTAGAGCTAAAATTAGCATGTTTAAAGTGATTTTCATGCTTCCAGGGGCCCAAAACACAAGATTTATGGAATGGTTAAAAGTGCATGAAAATGGCCAATTTACTCACTCTGAGTTCTCAAAAAGGGTTTCTTCCCCCCGGGAAGTTAATTAAATACCATTTGGAGGCATTTAATGTTCGAGCAAAAACGGCTGATTTTCGACAAAAGAGATAACACCCCCCCATTACGTCATGCTTCAGAAATGTGGAAAATGGTCCCTTTTCAAATGTTTTATTTTTGAACGTCAGTTCACATTTGTAGGTGGATCATCAGTGTTAGAGCTAAAATTAGCATGTTTAAAGTGATTTTCATGCTTCCAGGGGCTCGGGAAGTGAAATATATACCATTTGGAAGCATTTAATGTTCGAGCAAAAACGGCTGATTTTCGACAAAAGAGATAACACCCCCCCATTACGTCATGCTTCAGAAATGTGGAAAATGGTCCGTTTTCAAATGTTTTATTTTTGAACGTCAGTTCACATTTGTAGGTGGATCATCAGTGTTAGAGCTAAAATTAGCATGTTTAAAGTGATTTTCATGCTTCCAGGGGCTCGGGAAATTAATTAAATACCATTTGGAGGCATTTAATGTTCGAGCAAAAACGGCTGATTTTCGACAAAAGAGATAACACCCCCCCATTACGTCATGCTTCAGAAATGTGGAAAATGGTCCGTTTTCAAATGTTTTATTTTTGAACGTCAGTTCACATTTGTAGGTGGATCATCAGTGTTAGAGCTAAAATTAGCATGTTTAAAGTGATTTTCATGCTTCCAGGGGCCCAAAACACAAGATTTATGGAATGGTTAAAAGTGCATGAAAATGGCCAATTTACTCACTCTGAGTTCTCAAAAAGGGTTTCTTCACCCCGGGAAGTTAATTAAATACCATTTGGAGGCATTTAATGTTCGAGCAAAAACGGCTGATTTTCGACAAAAGAGATAACACCCCCCCATTACGTCATGCTTCAGAAATGTGGAAAATGGTCCGTTTTCAAATGTTTTATTTTTGAACGTCAGTTCACATTTGTTGGTGGATCATCAGTGTTAGAGCTAAAATTAGCATGTTTAAAGTGATTTTCATGCTTCCAGGGGCTCGGGAAGTGAAATAAATACCATTTGGAGGCATTTAATGTTCGAGCAAAATTGGCTGATTTTAGACAAAAGAGATAACACCCCCCCATTACGTCATGCTTCAGAAATGTGGAAAATGGTCCGTTTTCAAATGTTTTATTTTTGAACGTCAGTTCACATTTGTAGGTGGATCATCAGTGTTAGAGCTAAAATTAGCATGTTTAAAGTGATTTTCATGCTTCCAGGGGCCCAAAACACAAGATTTATGGAATGGTTAAAAGTGCATGAAAATGGCCAATTTACTCACTCTGAGTTCTCAAAAAGGGTTTCTTCACCCCGGGAAGTTAATTAAATACCATTTGGAGGCATTTAATGTTCGAGCAAAAACGGCTGATTTTCGACAAAAGAGATAACACCCCCCCATTACGTCATGCTTCAGAAATGTGGAAAATGGTCCGTTTTCAAATGTTTTATTTTTGAACGTCAGTTCACATTTGTAGGTGGATCATCAGTGTTAGAGCTAAAATTAGCATGTTTAAAGTGATTTTCTTGCTTCCAGGGGCTCGGGAAGTTAATTAAATACCATTTGGAGGCATTTAATGTTCGAGCAAAAACGGCTGATTTTCGACAAAAGAGATAACACCCCCCCATTACGTCATGCTTCAGAAATGTGGAAAATGGTCCGTTTTCAAATGTTTTATTTTTGAACGTCAGTTCACATTTGTAGGTGGATCATCAGTGTTAGAGCTAAAATTAGCATGTTTAAAGTGATTTTCATGCTTCCAGGGGCCCAAAACACAAGATTTATGGAATGGTTAAAAGTGCATGAAAATGGCCAATTTACTCACTCTGAGTTCTCAAAAAGGGTTTCTTCACCCCGGGAAGTTAATTAAATACCATTTGGAGGCATTTAATGTTCGAGCAAAAACGGCTGATTTTCGACAAAAGAGATAACACCCCCCCATTACGTCATGCTTCAGAAATGTGGAAAATGGTCCGTTTTCAAATGTTTTATTTTTGAACGTCAGTTCACATTTGTAGGTGGATCATCAGTGTTAGAGCTAAAATTAGCATGTTTAAAGTGATTTTCATGCTTCCAGGGGCTCGGGAAGTGAAATAAATACCATTTGGAAGCATTTAATGTTCGAGCAAAAACGGCTGATTTTCGACAAAAGAGATAACACCCCCCCATTACGTCATGCTTCAGAAATGTGGAAAATGGTCCGTTTTCAAATGTTTTATTTTTGAACGTCAGTTCACATTTGTAGGTGGATCATCAGTGTTAGAGCTAAAATTAGCATGTTTAAAGTGATTTTCATGCTTCCAGGGGCCCAAAACACAAGATTTATGGAATGGTTAAAAGTGCATGAAAATGGCCAATTTACTCACTCTGAGTTCTCAAAAAGGGTTTCTTCACCCCGGGAAGTTAATTAAATACCATTTGGAGGCATTTAATGTTCGAGCAAAAACGGCTGATTTTCGACAAAAGAGATAACACCCCCCCATTACGTCATGCTTCAGAAATGTGGAAAATGGTCCGTTTTCAAATGTTTTATTTTTGAACGTCAGTTCACATTTGTAGGTGGATCATCAGTGTTAGAGACAAAATTAGCATGTTTAAAGTGATTTTCATGCTTCCAGGGGCTCGGGAAGTTAATTAAATACCATTTGGAGGCATTTAATGTTCGAGCAAAAACGGCTGATTTTCGACAAAAGAGATAACACCCCCCCATTACGTCATGCTTCAGAAATGTAGAAAATGGTCCGTTTTCAAATGTTTCATTTTTGAACGTCAGTTCACATTTGTAGGTGGATTATCAGTGTTAGAGCTAAAATTAGCATGTTTAAAGTGATTTTCATGCTTCCAGGGGCCCAAAACACAAGATTTATGGAATGGTTAAAAGTGCATGAAAATGGCCAATTTACTCACTCTGAGTTCTCAAAAAGGGTTTCTTCACCCCGGGAAGTTAATTAAATACCATTTGGAGGCATTTAATGTTCGAGCAAAAACGGCTGATTTTTGACAAAAGAGATAACACCCCCCCATTACGTCATGCTTCAGAAATGTGGAAAATGGTCCGTTTTCAAATGTTTTATTTTTGAACGTCAGTTCACATTTGTAGGTGGATCATCAGTGTTAGAGCTAAAATTAGCATGTTTAAAGTGATTTTCATGCTTCCAGGGGCCCAAAACACAAGATTTATGGAATGGTTAAAAGTGCATGAAAATGGCCAATTTACTCACTCTGAGTTCTCAAAAAGGGTTTCTTCACCCCGGGAAGTTAATTAAATACCATTTGGAGGCATTTAATGTTCGAGCAAAAACGGCTGATTTTCGACAAAAGAGATAACACCCCCCCATTAGGTCATGCTTCAGAAATGTGGAAAATGGTCCGTTTTCAAATGTTTTATTTTTGAACGTCAGTTCACATTTGTAGGTGGATCATCAGTGTTAGAGCTAAAATTAGCATGTTTAAAGTGATTTTCATGCTTCCAGGGGCTCGGGAAGTTAATTAAATACCATTTGGAGGCATTTAATGTTCGAGCAAAAACGGCTGATTTTCGACAAAAGAGATAACACCCCCCCATTACGTCATGCTTCAGAAATGTGGAAAATGGTCCGTTTTCAAATGTTTTATTTTTGAACGTCAGTTCACATTTGTAGGTGGATCATCAGTGTTAGAGCTAAAATTAGCATGTTTAAAGTGATTTTCATGCTTCCAGGGGCCCAAAACACAAGATTTATGGAATGGTTAAAAGTGCATGAAAATGGCCAATTTACTCACTCTGAGTTCTCAAAAAGGGTTTCTTCCCCCCGGGAAGTTAATTAAATACCATTTGGAGGCATTTAATGTTCGAGCAAAAACGGCTGATTTTCGACAAAAGAGATAACACCCCCCCATTACGTCATGCTTCAGAAATGTGGAAAATGGTCCCTTTTCAAATGTTTTATTTTTGAACGTCAGTTCACATTTGTAGGTGGATCATCAGTGTTAGAGCTAAAATTAGCATGTTTAAAGTGATTTTCATGCTTCCAGGGGCTCGGGAAGTGAAATATATACCATTTGGAAGCATTTAATGTTCGAGCAAAAACGGCTGATTTTCGACAAAAGAGATAACACCCCCCCATTACGTCATGCTTCAGAAATGTGGAAAATGGTCCGTTTTCAAATGTTTTATTTTTGAACGTCAGTTCACATTTGTAGGTGGATCATCAGTGTTAGAGCTAAAATTAGCATGTTTAAAGTGATTTTCATGCTTCCAGGGGCTCGGGAAATTAATTAAATACCATTTGGAGGCATTTAATGTTCGAGCAAAAACGGCTGATTTTCGACAAAAGAGATAACACCCCCCCATTACGTCATGCTTCAGAAATGTGGAAAATGGTCCGTTTTCAAATGTTTTATTTTTGAACGTCAGTTCACATTTGTAGGTGGATCATCAGTGTTAGAGCTAAAATTAGCATGTTTAAAGTGATTTTCATGCTTCCAGGGGCCCAAAACACAAGATTTATGGAATGGTTAAAAGTGCATGAAAATGGCCAATTTACTCACTCTGAGTTCTCAAAAAGGGTTTCTTCACCCCGGGAAGTTAATTAAATACCATTTGGAGGCATTTAATGTTCGAGCAAAAACGGCTGATTTTCGACAAAAGAGATAACACCCCCCCATTACGTCATGCTTCAGAAATGTGGAAAATGGTCCGTTTTCAAATGTTTTATTTTTGAACGTCAGTTCACATTTGTAGGTGGATCATCAGTGTTAGAGACAAAATTAGCATGTTTAAAGTGATTTTCATGCTTCCAGGGGCTCGGGAAGTTAATTAAATACCATTTGGAGGCATTTAATGTTCGAGCAAAAACGGCTGATTTTCGACAAAAGAGATAACACCCCCCCATTACGTCATGCTTCAGAAATGTGGAAAATGGTCCGTTTTCAAATGTTTCATTTTTGAACGTCAGTTCACATTTGTAGGTGGATTATCAGTGTTAGAGCTAAAATTAGCATGTTTAAAGTGATTTTCATGCTTCCAGGGGCCCAAAACACAAGATTTATGGCATGGTTAAAAGTGCATGAAAATGGCCAATTTACTCACTCTGAGTTCTCAAAAAGGGTTTCTTCACCCCGGGAAGTTAATTAAATACCATTTGGAGGCATTTAATGTTCGAGCAAAAACGGCTGATTTTCGACAAAAGAGATAACACCCCCCCATTACGTCATGCTTCAGAAATGTGGAAAATGGTCCGTTTTCAAATGTTTTATTTTTGAACGTCAGTTCACATTTGTAGGTGGATCATCAGTGTTAGAGCTAAAATTAGCATGTTTAAAGTGATTTTCATGCTTCCAGGGGCCCAAAACACAAGATTTATGGAATGGTTAAACGTGCATGAAAATGGCCAATTTACTCACTCTGAGTTCTCAAAAAGGGTTTCTTCACCCCGGGAAGTTAATTAAATACCATTTGGAGGCATTTAATGTTCGAGCAAAAACGGCTGATTTTCAACAAAAGAGATAACACCCCCCCATTAGGTCATGCTTCAGAAATGTGGAAAATGGTCCGTTTTCAAATGTTTTATTTTTGAACGTCAGTTCACATTTGTAGGTGGATCATCAGTGTTAGAGCTCAAATTAGCATGTTTAAAGTGATTTTCATGCTTCCAGGGGCTCGGGAAGTTAATTAAATACCATTTGGAGGCATTTAATGTTCGAGCAAAAACGGCTGATTTTCGACAAAAGAGATAACACCCCCCCATTACGTCATGCTTCAGAAATGTGGAAAATGGTCCGTTTTCAAATGTTTTATTTTTGAACGTCAGTTCACATTTGTAGGTGGATCATCAGTGTTAGAGCTAAAATTAGCATGTTTAAAGTGATTTTCATGCTTCCAGGGGCCCAAAACACAAGATTTATGGAATGGTTAAAAGTGCATGAAAATGGCCAATTTACTCACTCTGAGTTCTCAAAAAGGGTTTCTTCCCCCCGGGAAGTTAATTAAATACCATTTGGAGGCATTTAATGTTCGAGCAAAAACGGCTGATTTTCGACAAAAGAGATAACACCCCCCCATTACGTCATGCTTCAGAAATGTGGAAAATGGTCCGTTTTCAAATGTTTTATTTTTGAACGTCAGTTCACATTTGTAGGTGGATCATCAGTGTTAGAGCTAAAATTAGCATGTTTAAAGTGATTTTCATGCTTCCAGGGGCTCGGGAAGTTAATTAAATACCATTTGGAGGCATTTAATGTTCGAGCAAAAACGGCTGATTTTCGACAAAAGAGATAACACCCCCCCATTACGTCATGCTTCAGAAATGTGGAAAATGGTCCGTTTTCAAATGTTTTATTTTTGAACGTCAGTTCACATTTGTAGGTGGATTATCAGTGTTAGAGCTAAAATTAGCATGTTTAAAGTGATTTTCATGCTTCCAGGGGCCCAAAACACAAGATTTATGGAATGGTTAAAAGTGCATGAAAATGGCCAATTTACTCACTCTGAGTTCTCAAAAAGGGTTTCTTCACCCCGGGAAGTTAATTAAATACCATTTGGAGGCATTTAATGTTCGAGCAAAAACGGCTGATTTTTGACAAAAGAGATAACACCCCCCCATTACGTCATGCTTCAGAAATGTGGAAAATGGTCCGTTTTCAAATGTTTTATTTTTGAACGTCAGTTCACATTTGTAGGTGGATCATCAGTGTTAGAGCTAAAATTAGCATGTTTAAAGTGATTTTCATGCTTCCAGGGGCCCAAAACACAAGATTTATGGAATGGTTAAAAGTGCATGAAAATGGCCAATTTACTCACTCTGAGTTCTCAAAAAGGGTTTCTTCACCCCGGGAAGTTAATTAAATACCATTTGGAGGCATTTAATGTTCGAGCAAAAACGGCTGATTTTCGACAAAAGAGATAACACCCCCCCATTAGGTCATGCTTCAGAAATGTGGAAAATGGTCCGTTTTCAAATGTTTTATTTTTGAACGTCAGTTCACATTTGTAGGTGGATCATCAGTGTTAGAGCTAAAATTAGCATGTTTAAAGTGATTTTCATGCTTCCAGGGGCTCGGGAAGTTAATTAAATACCATTTGGAGGCATTTAATGTTCGAGCAAAAACGGCTGATTTTCGACAAAAGAGATAACACCCCCCCATTACGTCATGCTTCAGAAATGTGGAAAATGGTCCGTTTTCAAATGTTTTATTTTTGAACGTCAGTTCACATTTGTAGGTGGATCATCAGTGTTAGAGCTAAAATTAGCATGTTTAAAGTGATTTTCATGCTTCCAGGGGCCCAAAACACAAGATTTATGGAATGGTTAAAAGTGCATGAAAATGGCCAATTTACTCACTCTGAGTTCTCAAAAAGGGTTTCTTCCCCCCGGGAAGTTAATTAAATACCATTTGGAGGCATTTAATGTTCGAGCAAAAACGGCTGATTTTCGACAAAAGAGATAACACCCCCCCATTACGTCATGCTTCAGAAATGTGGAAAATGGTCCCTTTTCAAATGTTTTATTTTTGAACGTCAGTTCACATTTGTAGGTGGATCATCAGTGTTAGAGCTAAAATTAGCATGTTTAAAGTGATTTTCATGCTTCCAGGGGCTCGGGAAGTGAAATATATACCATTTGGAAGCATTTAATGTTCGAGCAAAAACGGCTGATTTTCGACAAAAGAGATAACACCCCCCCATTACGTCATGCTTCAGAAATGTGGAAAATGGTCCGTTTTCAAATGTTTTATTTTTGAACGTCAGTTCACATTTGTAGGTGGATCATCAGTGTTAGAGCTAAAATTAGCATGTTTAAAGTGATTTTCATGCTTCCAGGGGCTCGGGAAATTAATTAAATACCATTTGGAGGCATTTAATGTTCGAGCAAAAACGGCTGATTTTCGACAAAAGAGATAACACCCCCCCATTACGTCATGCTTCAGAAATGTGGAAAATGGTCCGTTTTCAAATGTTTTATTTTTGAACGTCAGTTCACATTTGTAGGTGGATCATCAGTGTTAGAGCTAAAATTAGCATGTTTAAAGTGATTTTCATGCTTCCAGGGGCCCAAAACACAAGATTTATGGAATGGTTAAAAGTGCATGAAAATGGCCAATTTACTCACTCTGAGTTCTCAAAAAGGGTTTCTTCACCCCGGGAAGTTAATTAAATACCATTTGGAGGCATTTAATGTTCGAGCAAAAACGGCTGATTTTCGACAAAAGAGATAACACCCCCCCATTACGTCATGCTTCAGAAATGTGGAAAATGGTCCGTTTTCAAATGTTTTATTTTTGAACGTCAGTTCACATTTGTAGGTGGATCATCAGTGTTAGAGACAAAATTAGCATGTTTAAAGTGATTTTCATGCTTCCAGGGGCTCGGGAAGTTAATTAAATACCATTTGGAGGCATTTAATGTTCGAGCAAAAACGGCTGATTTTCGACAAAAGAGATAACACCCCCCCATTACGTCATGCTTCAGAAATGTGGAAAATGGTCCGTTTTCAAATGTTTCATTTTTGAACGTCAGTTCACATTTGTAGGTGGATTATCAGTGTTAGAGCTAAAATTAGCATGTTTAAAGTGATTTTCATGCTTCCAGGGGCCCAAAACACAAGATTTATGGCATGGTTAAAAGTGCATGAAAATGGCCAATTTACTCACTCTGAGTTCTCAAAAAGGGTTTCTTCACCCCGGGAAGTTAATTAAATACCATTTGGAGGCATTTAATGTTCGAGCAAAAACGGCTGATTTTCGACAAAAGAGATAACACCCCCCCATTACGTCATGCTTCAGAAATGTGGAAAATGGTCCGTTTTCAAATGTTTTATTTTTGAACGTCAGTTCACATTTGTAGGTGGATCATCAGTGTTAGAGCTAAAATTAGCATGTTTAAAGTGATTTTCATGCTTCCAGGGGCCCAAAACACAAGATTTATGGAATGGTTAAACGTGCATGAAAATGGCCAATTTACTCACTCTGAGTTCTCAAAAAGGGTTTCTTCACCCCGGGAAGTTAATTAAATACCATTTGGAGGCATTTAATGTTCGAGCAAAAACGGCTGATTTTCAACAAAAGAGATAACACCCCCCCATTAGGTCATGCTTCAGAAATGTGGAAAATGGTCCGTTTTCAAATGTTTTATTTTTGAACGTCAGTTCACATTTGTAGGTGGATCATCAGTGTTAGAGCTCAAATTAGCATGTTTAAAGTGATTTTCATGCTTCCAGGGGCTCGGGAAGTTAATTAAATACCATTTGGAGGCATTTAATGTTCGAGCAAAAACGGCTGATTTTCGACAAAAGAGATAACACCCCCCCATTACGTCATGCTTCAGAAATGTGGAAAATGGTCCGTTTTCAAATGTTTTATTTTTGAACGTCAGTTCACATTTGTAGGTGGATCATCAGTGTTAGAGCTAAAATTAGCATGTTTAAAGTGATTTTCATGCTTCCAGGGGCCCAAAACACAAGATTTATGGAATGGTTAAAAGTGCATGAAAATGGCCAATTTACTCACTCTGAGTTCTCAAAAAGGGTTTCTTCCCCCCGGGAAGTTAATTAAATACCATTTGGAGGCATTTAATGTTCGAGCAAAAACGGCTGATTTTCGACAAAAGAGATAACACCCCCCCATTACGTCATGCTTCAGAAATGTGGAAAATGGTCCGTTTTCAAATGTTTTATTTTTGAACGTCAGTTCACATTTGTAGGTGGATCATCAGTGTTAGAGCTAAAATTAGCATGTTTAAAGTGATTTTCATGCTTCCAGGGGCTCGGGAAGTTAATTAAATACCATTTGGAGGCATTTAATGTTCGAGCAAAAACGGCTGATTTTCGACAAAAGAGATAACACCCCCCCATTACGTCATGCTTCAGAAATGTGGAAAATGGTCCGTTTTCAAATGTTTTATTTTTGAACGTCAGTTCACATTTGTAGGTGGATCATCAGTGTTAGAGCTAAAATTAGCATGTTTAAAGTGATTTTCATGCTTCCAGGGGCTCGGGAAGTGAAATAAATACCACTTGGAGGCATTTAATGTTCGAGCAAAAACGGCTGATTTTCGACAAAAGAGATAACACCGCCCCATTACGTCATGCTTCAGAAATGTGGAAAATGGTCCGTTTTCAAATGTTTTATTTTTGAACGTCAGTTCACATTTGTAGGTGGATCATCAGTGTTAGAGCTAAAATTAGCATGTTTAAAGTGATTTTCATGCTTCCAGGGGCTCGGGAAGTGAAATAAATACCATTTGGAGGCATTTAATGTTCGAGCAAAATTGGCTGATTTTAGACAAAAGAGATAACACCCCCCCATTACGTCATGCTTCAGAAATGTGGAAAATGGTCCGTTTTCAAATGTTTTATTTTTGAACGTCAGTTCACATTTGTAGGTGGATCATCAGTGTTAGAGCTAAAATTAGCATGTTTAAAGTGATTTTCATGCTTCCAGGGGCCCAAAACACAAGATTTATGGAATGGTTAAAAGTGCATGAAAATGGCCAATTTACTCACTCTGAGTTCTCAAAAAGGGTTTCTTCACCCCGGGAAGTTAATTAAATACCATTTGGAGGCATTTAATGTTCGAGCAAAAACGGCTGATTTTCGACAAAAGAGATAACACCCCCCCATTACGTCATGCTTCAGAAATGTGGAAAATGGTCCGTTTTCAAATGTTTTATTTTTGAACGTCAGTTCACATTTGTAGGTGGATCATCAGTGTTAGAGCTAAAATTAGCATGTTTAAAGTGATTTTCATGCTTCCAGGGGCTCGGGAAGTGAAATAAATACCATTTGGAAGCATTTAATGTTCGAGCAAAAACGGCTGATTTTCGACAAAAGAGATAACACCCCCCCATTACGTCATGCTTCAGAAATGTGGAAAATGGTCCGTTTTCAAATGTTTTATTTTTGAACGTCAGTTCACATTTGTAGGTGGATCATCAGTGTTAGAGCTAAAATTAGCATGTTTAAAGTGATTTTCATGCTTCCAGGGGCTCGGGAAGTGAAATAAATACCACTTGGAGGCATTTAATGTTCGAGCAAAAACTGCTGATTTTCGACAAAAGAGATAACACCGCCCCATTACGTCATGCTTCAGAAATGTGGAAAATGGTCCGTTTTCAAATGTTTTATTTTTGAACGTCAGTTCACATTTGTAGGTGGATCATCAGTGTTAGAGCTAAAATTAGCATGTTTAAAGTGATTTTCATGCTTCCAGGGGCTCGGGAAGTGAAATAAATACCATTTGGAGGCATTTAATGTTCGAGCAAAATTGGCTGATTTTAGACAAAAGAGATAACACCCCCCCATTACGTCATGCTTCAGAAATGTGGAAAATGGTCCGTTTTCAAATGTTTTATTTTTGAACGTCAGTTCACATTTGTAGGTGGATCATCAGTGTTAGAGCTAAAATTAGCATGTTTAAAGTGATTTTCATGCTTCCAGGGGCCCAAAACACAAGATTTATGGAATGGTTAAAAGTGCATGAAAATGGCCAATTTACTCACTCTGAGTTCTCAAAAAGGGTTTCTTCACCCCGGGAAGTTAATTAAATACCATTTGGAGGCATTTAATGTTCGAGCAAAAACGGCTGATTTTCGACAAAAGAGATAACACCCCCCCATTACGTCATGCTTCAGAAATGTGGAAAATGGTCCGTTTTCAAATGTTTTATTTTTGAACATCAGTTCACATTTGTAGGTGGATCATCAGTGTTAGAGCTAAAATTAGCATGTTTAAAGTGATTTTCATGCTTCCAGGGGCTCGGGAAGTGAAATAAATACCATTTGGAAGCATTTAATGTTCGAGCAAAAACGGCTGATTTTCGACAAAAGAGATAACACCCCCCCATTACGTCATGCTTCAGAAATGTGGAAAATGGTCCGTTTTCAAATGTTTTATTTTTGAACGTCAGTTCACATTTGTAGGTGGATCATCAGTGTTAGAGCTAAAATTAGCATGTTTAAAGTGATTTTCATGCTTCCAGGGGCTCGGGAAATTAATTAAATACCATTTGGAGGCATTTAATGTTCGAGCAAAAACGGCTGATTTTCGACAAAAGAGATAACACCCCCCCATTACGTCATGCTTCAGAAATGTGGAAAATGGTCCGTTTTCAAATGTTTTATTTTTGAACGTCAGTTCACATTTGTAGGTGGATCATCATTGTTAGAGCTAAAATTAGCATGTTTAAAGTGATTTTCATGCTTCCAGGGGCCCAAAACACAAGATTTATGGAATGGTTAAAAGTGCATGAAAATGGCCAATTTACTCACTCTAAGTTCTCAAAAAGGGTTTCTTCACCCCGGGAAGTTAATTAAATACCATTTGGAGGCATTTAATGTTCGAGCAAAAACGGCTGATTTTCGACAAAAGAGATAACACCCCCCCATTACGTCATGCTTCAGAAATGTGGAAAATGGTCCGTTTTCAAATGTTTTATTTTTGAACGTCAGTTCACATTTGTAGGTGGATCATCAGTGTTAGAGCTAAAATTAGCATGTTTAAAGTGATTTTCATGCTTCCAGGGGCTCGGGAAGTTAATTAAATACCATTTGGAGGCATTTAATGTTCGAGCAAAAACGGCTGATTTTCGACAAAAGAGATAACACCCCCCCATTACGTCATGCTTCAGAAATGTGGAAAATGGTCCGTTTTCAAATGTTTTATTTTTGAACGTCAGTTCACATTTGTAGGTGGATCATCAGTGTTAGAGCTAAAATTAGCATGTTTAAAGTGATTTTCATGCTTCCAGGGGCCCAAAACACAAGATTTATGGAATGGTTAAAAGTGCATGAAAATGGCCAATTTACTCACTCTGAGTTCTCAAAAAGGGTTTCTTCACCCCGGGAAGTTAATTAAATACCATTTGGAGGCATTTAATGTTCGAGCAAAAACGGCTGATTTTCGACAAAAGAGATAACACCCCCCATTACGTCATGCTTCAGAAATGTGGAAAATGGTCCGTTTTCAAATGTTTTATTTTTGAACGTCAGTTCACATTTGTAGGTGGATCATCAGTGTTAGAGCTAAAATTAGCATGTTTAAAGTGATTTTCATGCTTCCAGGGGCTCGGGAAGTGAAATATATACCATTTGGAAGCATTTAATGTTCGAGCAAAAACGGCTGATTTTCGACAAAAGAGATAACACCCCCCCATTACGTCATGCTTCAGAAATGTGGAAAATGGTCCGTTTTCAAATGTTTTATTTTTGAACGTCAGTTCACATTTGTAGGTGGATCATCAGTGTTAGAGCTAAAATTAGCATGTTTAAAGTGATTTTCATGCTTCCAGGGGCTCGGGAAATTAATTAAATACCATTTGGAGGCATTTAATGTTCGAGCAAAAACGGCTGATTTTCGACAAAAGAGATAACACCCCCCCATTACGTCATGCTTCAGAAATGTGGAAAATGGTCCGTTTTCAAATGTTTTATTTTTGAACGTCAGTTCACATTTGTAGGTGGATCATCAGTGTTAGAGCTAAAATTAGCATGTTTAAAGTGATTTTCATGCTTCCAGGGGCCCAAAACACAAGATTTATGGAATGGTTAAAAGTGCATGAAAATGGCCAATTTACTCACTCTGAGTTCTCAAAAAGGGTTTCTTCACCCCGGGAAGTTAATTAAATACCATTTGGAGGCATTTAATGTTCGAGCAAAAACGGCTGATTTTCGACAAAAGAGATAACACCCCCCCATTACGTCATGCTTCAGAAATGTGGAAAATGGTCCGTTTTCAAATGTTTTATTTTTGAACGTCAGTTCACATTTGTAGGTGGATCATCAGTGTTAGAGACAAAATTAGCATGTTTAAAGTGATTTTCATGCTTCCAGGGGCTCGGGAAGTTAATTAAATACCATTTGGAGGCATTTAATGTTTGAGCAAAAACGGCTGATTTTCGACAAAAGAGATAACACCCCCCCATTACGTCATGCTTCAGAAATGTGGAAAATGGTCCGTTTTCAAATGTTTCATTTTTGAACGTCAGTTCACATTTGTAGGTGGATTATCAGTGTTAGAGCTAAAATTAGCATGTTTAAAGTGATTTTCATGCTTCCAGGGGCCCAAAACACAAGATTTATGGAATGGTTAAAAGTGCATGAAAATGGCCAATTTACTCACTCTGAGTTCTCAAAAAGGGTTTCTTCACCCCGGGAAGTTAATTAAATACCATTTGGAGGCATTTAATGTTCGAGCAAAAACGGCTGATTTTCGACAAAAGAGATAACACCCCCCCATTACGTCATGCTTCAGAAATGTGGAAAATGGTCCGTTTTCAAATGTTTTATTTTTGAACGTCAGTTCACATTTGTAGGTGGATCATCAGTGTTAGAGCTAAAATTAGCATGTTTAAAGTGATTTTCATGCTTCCAGGGGCCCAAAACACAAGATTTATGGAATGGTTAAAAGTGCATGAAAATGGCCAATTTACTCACTCTGAGTTCTCAAAAAGGGTTTCTTCACCCCGGGAAGTTAATTAAATACCATTTGGAGGCATTTAATGTTCGAGCAAAAACGGCTGATTTTCGACAAAAGAGATAACACCCCCCCATTACGTCATGCTTCAGAAATGTGGAAAATGGTCCGTTTTCAAATGTTTTATTTTTGAACGTCAGTTCACATTTGTAGGTGGATCATCAGTGTTAGAGCTAAAATGAGCATGTTTAAAGTGATTTTCATGCTTCCAGGGGCTCGGGAAGTTAATTAAATACCATTTGGAGGCATTTAATGTTCGAGCAAAAACGGCTGATTCTCGACAAAAGAGATAACACCCCCCCCATTACGTCATGCTTCAGAAATGTGGAAAATGGTCCGTTTTCAAATGTTTTATTTTTGAACGTCAGTTCACATTTGTAGGTGGATCATCAGTGTTAGAGCTAAAATTAGCATGTTTAAAGTGATTTTCATGCTTCCAGGGGCCCAAAACACAAGATTTATGGAATGGTTAAAAGTGCATGAAAATGGCCAATTTACTCACTCTGAGTTCTCAAAAAGGGTTTCTTCCCCCCGGGAAGTTAATTAAATACCATTTGGAGGCATTTAATGTTCGAGCAAAAACTGGTGATTTTCGACAAAAGAGATAACACCCCCCCATTACGTCATGCTTCAGAAATGTGGAAAATGGTCCGTTTTCAAATGTTTTATTTTTGAACGTCAGTTCACATTTGTAGGTGGATCATCAGTGTTAGAGCTAAAATTAGCATGTTTAAAGTGATTTTCATGCTTCCAGGGGCTCGGGAAGTTAATTAAATACCATTTGGAGGCATTTAATGTTCGAGCAAAAACGGCTGATTTTCGACAAAAGAGATAACACCCCCCCATTACGTCATGCTTCAGAAATGTGGAAAATGGTCCGTTTTCAAATGTTTTATTTTTGAACGTCAGTTCACATTTGTAGGTGGATCATCAGTGTTAGAGCTAAAATTAGCATGTTTAAAGTGATTTTCATGCTTCCAGGGGCTCGGGAAGTGAAATAAATACCATTTGGAGGCATTTAATGTTCGAGCAAAAACGGCGGATTTTCGACAAAAGAGATAACACCGCCCCATTACGTCATGCTTCAGAAATGTGGAAAATGGTCCGTTTTCAAATGTTTTATTTTTGAACGTCAGTTCACATTTGTAGGTGGATCATCAGTGTTAGAGCTAAAATTAGCATGTTTAAAGTGATTTTCATGCTTCCAGGGGCTCGGGAAGTGAAATAAATACCATTTGGAGGCATTTAATGTTCGAGCAAAATTGGCTGATTTTAGACAAAAGAGATAACACCCCCCCATTACGTCATGCTTCAGAAATGTGGAAAATGGTCAGTTTTCAAATGTTTTATTTTTGAACGTCAGTTCACATTTGTAGGTGGATCATCAGTGTTAGAGCTAAAATTAGCATGTTTAAAGTGATTTTCATGCTTCCAGGGGCCCAAAACACAAGATTTATGGAATGGTTAAAAGTGCATGAAAATGGCCAATTTACTCACTCTGAGTTCTCAAAAAGGGTTTCTTCACCCCGGGAAGTTAATTAAATACCATTTGGAGGCATTTAATGTTCGAGCAAAAACGGCTGATTTTCGACAAAAGAGATAACACCCCCCCATTACGTCATGCTTCAGAAATGTGGAAAATGGTCCGTTTTCAAATGTTTTATTTTTGAACGTCAGTTCACATTTGTAGGTGGATCATCAGTGTTAGAGCTAAAATTAGCATGTTTAAAGTGATTTTCATGCTTCCAGGGGCTCGGGAAGTGAAATAAATACCATTTGGAAGCATTTAATGTTCGAGCAAAAACGGCTGATTTTCGACAAAAGAGATAACACCCCCCCATTACGTCATGCTTCAGAAATGTGGAAAATGGTCCGTTTTCAAATGTTTTATTTTTGAACGTCAGTTCACATTTGTAGGTGGATCATCAGTGTTAGAGCTAAAATTAGCATGTTTAAAGTGATTTTCATGCTTCCAGGGGCTCGGGAAATTAATTAAATACCATTTGGAGGCATTTAATGTTCGAGCAAAAACGGCTGATTTTCGACAAAAGAGATAACACCCCCCCATTACGTCATGCTTCAGAAATGTGGAAAATGGTCCGTTTTCAAATGTTTTATTTTTGAACGTCAGTTCACATTTGTAGGTGGATCATCAGTGTTAGAGCTAAAATTAGCATGTTTAAAGTGATTTTCATGCTTCCAGGGGCCCAAAACACAAGATTTATGGAATGGTTAAAAGTGCATGAAAATGGCCAATTTACTCACTCTGAGTTCTCAAAAAGGGTTTCTTCACCCCGGGAAGTTAATTAAATACCATTTGGAGGCATTTAATATTCGAGCAAAAACGGCTCATTTTCGACAAAAGAGATAACACCCCCCCATTACGTCATGCTTCAGAAATGTGGAAAATGGTCCGTTTTCAAATGTTTTATTTTTGAACGTCAGTTCACATTTGTAGGTGGATCATCAGTGTTAGAGCTAAAATTAGCATGTTTAAAGTGATTTTCATGCTTCCAGGGGCTCGGGAAGTTAATTAAATACCATTTGGAGGCATTTAATGTTCGAGCAAAAACGGCTGATTTTCGACAAAAGAGATAACACCCCCCCATTACGTCATGCTTCAGAAATGTGGAAAATGGTCCGTTTTCAAATGTTTTATTTTTGAACGTCAGTTCACATTTGTAGGTGGATCATCAGTGTTAGAGCTAAAATTAGCATGTTTAAAGTGATTTTCATGCTTCCAGGGGCCCAAAACACAAGATTTATGGAATGGTTAAAAGTGCATGAAAATGGCCAATTTACTCACTCTGAGTTCTCAAAAAGGGTTTCTTCACCCCGGGAAGTTAATTAAATACCATTTGGAGGCATTTAATGTTCGAGCAAAAACGGCTGATTTTCGACAAAAGAGATAACACCCCCCCATTACGTCATGCTTCAGAAATGTGGAAAATGGTCCGTTTTCAAATGTTTTATTTTTGAACGTCAGTTCACATTTGTAGGTGGATCATCAGTGTTAGAGCTAAAATTAGCATGTTTAAAGTGATTTTCATGCTTCCAGGGGCTCGGGAAGTGAAATAAATACCATTTGGAAGCATTTAATGTTCGAGCAAAAACGGCTGATTTTCGACAAAAGAGATAACACCCCCCCATTACGTCATGCTTCAGAAATGTGGAAAATGGTCCGTTTTCAAATGTTTTATTTTTGAACGTCAGTTCACATTTGTAGGTGGATCATCAGTGTTAGAGCTAAAATTAGCATGTTTAAAGTGATTTTCATGCTTCCAGGGGCTCGGGAAATTAATTAAATACCATTTGGAGGCATTTAATGTTCGAGCAAAAACGGCTGATTTTCGACAAAAGAGATAACACCCCCCCATTACGTCATGCTTCAGAAATGTGGAAAATGGTCCGTTTTCAAATGTTTTATTTTTGAACGTCAGTTCACATTTGTAGGTGGATCATCAGTGTTAGAGCTAAAATTAGCATGTTTAAAGTGATTTTCATGCTTCCAGGGGCCCAAAACACAAGATTTATGGAATGGTTAAAAGTGCATGAAAATGGCCAATTTACTCACTCTGAGTTCTCAAAAAGGGTTTCTTCACCCCGGGAAGTTAATTAAATACCATTTGGAGGCATTTAATGTTCGAGCAAAAACGGCTGATTTTCGACAAAAGAGATAACACCCCCCCATTACGTCATGCTTCAGAAATGTGGAAAATGGTCCGTTTTCAAATGTTTTATTTTTGAACGTCAGTTCACATTTGTAGGTGGATCATCAGTGTTAGAGCTAAAATTAGCATGTTTAAAGTGATTTTCATGCTTCCAGGGGCTCGGGAAGTTAATTAAATACCATTTGGAGGCATTTAATGTTCGAGCAAAAACGGCTGATTTTGGACAAAAGAGATAACACCCCCCCATTACGTCATGCTTCAGAAATGTGGAAAATGGTCCGTTTTCAAATGTTTTATTTTTGAACGTCAGTTCACATTTGTAGGTGGATCATCAGTGTTAGAGCTAAAATTAGCATGTTTAAAGTGATTTTCATGCTTCCAGGGGCCCAAAACACAAGATTTATGGAATGGTTAAAAGTGCATGAAAATGGCCAATTTACTCACTCTGAGTTCTCAAAAAGGGTTTCTTCACCCCGGGAAGTTAATTAAATACCATTTGGAGGCATTTAATGTTCGAGCAAAAACGGCTGATTTTCGACAAAAGAGATAACACCCCCCCATTACGTCATGCTTCAGAAATGTGGAAAATGGTCCGTTTTCAAATGTTTTATTTTTGAACGTCAGTTCACATTTGTAGGTGGATCATCAGTGTTAGAGCTAAAATTAGCATGTTTAAAGTGATTTTCATGCTTCCAGGGGCTCGGGAAGTGAAATAAATACCATTTGGAAGCATTTAATGTTCGAGCAAAAACGGCTGATTTTCGACAAAAGAGATAACACCCCCCCATTACGTCATGCTTCAGAAATGTGGAAAATGGTCCGTTTTCAAATGTTTTATTTTTGAACGTCAGTTCACATTTGTAGGTGGATCATCAGTGTTAGAGCTAAAATTAGCATGTTTAAAGTGATTTTCATGCTTCCAGGGGCTCGGGAAATTAATTAAATACCATTTGGAGGCATTTAATGTTCGAGCAAAAACGGCTGATTTTCGACAAAAGAGATAACACCCCCCCATTACGTCATGCTTCAGAAATGTGGAAAATGGTCCGTTTTTAAATGTTTTATTTTTGAACGTCAGTTCACATTTGTAGGTGGATCATCAGTGTTAGAGCTAAAATTAGCATGTTTAAAGTGATTTTCATGCTTCCAGGGGCCCAAAACACAAGATTTATGGAATGGTTAAAAGTGCATGAAAATGGCCAATTCACTCACTCTGAGTTCTCAAAAAGGGTTTCTTCCCCCCGGGAAGTTAATTAAATACCATTTGGAGGCATTTAATGTTCGAGCAAAAACGGCTGATTTTCGACAAAAGAGATAACACCCCCCCCATTACGTCATGCTTCAGAAATGTGGAAAATGGTCCGTTTTCAAATGTTTTATTTTTGAACGTCAGTTCACATTTGTAGGTGGATCATCAGTGTTAGAGCTAAAATTAGCATGTTTAAAGTGATTTTCATGCTTCCAGGGGCTCGGGAAGTTAATTAAATACCATTTGGAGGCATTTAATGTTCGAGCAAAAACGGCTGATTTTCGACAAAAGAGATAACACCCCCCCATTACGTCATGCTTCAGAAATGTGGAAAATGGTCCGTTTTCAAATGTTTTATTTTTGAACGTCAGTTCACATTTGTAGGTGGATCATCAGTGTTAGAGCTAAAATTAGCATGTTTAAAGTGATTTTCATGCTTCCAGGGGCTCGGGAAGTGAAATAAATACCATTTGGAGGCATTTAATGTTCGAGCAAAAACGGCTGATTTTCGACAAAAGAGATAACACCCCCCCATTACGTCATGCTTCAGAAATGTGGAAAATGGTCCCTTTTCAAATGTTTTATTTTTGAACGTCAGTTCACATTTGTAGGTGGATCATCAGTGTTAGAGCTAAAATTAGCATGTTTAAAGTGATTTTCATGCTTCCAGGGGCCCAAAACACAAGATTTATGGAATGGTTAAAAGTGCATGAAAATGGCCAATTTACTCACTCTGAGTTCTCAAAAAGGGTTTCTTCACCCCGGGAAGTTAATTAAATACCATTTGGAGGCATTTAATGTTCGAGCAAAAACGGCTGATTTTCGACAAAAGAGATAACACCCCCCCATTACGTCATGCTTCAGAAATGTGGAAAATGGTCCGTTTTCAAATGTTTTATTTTTGAACGTCAGTTCACATTTGTAGGTGGATCATCAGTGTTAGAGCTAAAATTAGCATGTTTAAAGTGATTTTCATGCTTCCAGGGGCTCGGGAAGTTAATTAAATACCATTTGGAGGCATTTAATGTTCGAGCAAAAACGGCTGATTTTCGACAAAAGAGATAACACCCCCCCATTACGTCATGCTTCAGAAATGTGGAAAATGGTCCGTTTTCAAATGTTTTATTTTTGAACGTCAGTTCACATTTGTAGGTGGATCATCAGTGTTAGAGCTAAAATTAGCATGTTTAAAGTGATTTTCATGCTTCCAGGGGCTCGGGAAGTGAAATAAATACCATTTGGAGGCATTTAATGTTCGAGCAAAAACGGCTGATTTTCGACAAAAGAGATAACACCGCCCCATTACGTCATGCTTCAGAAATGTGGAAAATGGTCCGTTTTCAAATGTTTTATTTTTGAACGTCAGTTCACATTTGTAGGTGGATCATCAGTGTTAGAGCTAAAATTAGCATGTTTAAAGTGATTTTCATGCTTCCAGGGGCTCGGGAAGTGAAATAAATACCATTTGGAGGCATTTAATGTTCGAGCAAAATTGGCTGATTTTAGACAAAAGAGATAACACCCCCCCATTACGTCATGCTTCAGAAATGTGGAAAATGGTCCGTTTTCAAATGTTTTATTTTTGAACGTCAGTTCACATTTGTAGGTGGATCATCAGTGTTAGAGCTAAAATTAGCATGTTTAAAGTGATTTTCATGCTTCCAGGGGCCCAAAACACAAGATTTATGGAATGGTTAAAAGTGCATGAAAATGGCCAATTTACTCACTCTGAGTTCTCAAAAAGGGTTTCTTCACCCCGGGAAGTTAATTAAATACCATTTGGAGGCATTTAATGTTCGAGCAAAAACGGCTGATTTTCGACAAAAGAGATAACACCCCCCATTACGTCATGCTTCAGAAATGTGGAAAATGGTCCGTTTTCAAATGTTTTATTTTTGAACGTCAGTTCACATTTGTAGGTGGATCATCAGTGTTAGAGCTAAAATTAGCATGTTTAAAGTGATTTTCATGCTTCCAGGGGCTCAGGAAGTGAAATAAATACCATTTGGAGGCATTTAATGTTCGAGCAAAAACGGCTGATTTTAGACAAAAGAGATAACACCCCCCCATTACGTCATGCTTCAGAAATGTGGAAAATGGTCCATTTTCAAATGTTTTATTTTTGAACGTCAGTTCACATTTGTAGGTGGAGCATCAGTGTTAGAGCTAAAATTAGCATGTTTAAAGTGATTTTCATGCTTCCAGGGGCCCAAAACACAAGATTTATGGAATGGTTAAAAGTGCATGAAAATGGCCAATTTACTCACTCTGAGTTCTCAAAAAGGGTTTCTTCACCCCGGGAAGTTAATTAAATACCATTTGGAGGCATTTAATGTTCGAGCAAAAACGGCTGATTTTCGACAAAAGAGATAACACCCCCCCATTACGTCATGCTTCAGAAATGTGGAAAATGGTCCGTTTTCAAATGTTTTATTTTTGAACGTCAGTTCACATTTGTAGGTGGATCATCAGTGTTAGAGCTAAAATTAGCATGTTTAAAGTGATTTTCATGCTTCCAGGGGCTCGGGAAGTGAAATAAATACCATTTGGAGGCACATTTAATGTTCGAGCAAAAACGGCTGATTTTCGACAAAAGAGATAACACCCCCCCATTACGTCATGCTTCAGAAATGTGGAAAATGGTCCGTTTTCAAATGTTTTATTTTTGAACGTCAGTTCACATTTGTAGGTGGATCATCAGTGTTAGAGCTAAAATTAGCATGTTTAAAGTGATTTTCATGCTTCCAGGGGCTCGGGAAATTAATTAAATACCATTTGGAGGCATTTAATGTTCGAGCAAAAACGGCTGATTTTCGACAAAAGAGATAACACCCCCCCATTACGTCATGCTTCAGAAATGTGGAAAATGGTCCGTTTTCAAATGTTTTATTTTTGAACGTCAGTTCACATTTGTAGGTGGATCATCAGTGTTAGAGCTAAAATTAGCATGTTTAAAGTGATTTTCATGCTTCCAGGGGCCCAAAACACAAGATTTATGGAATGGTTAAAAGTGCATGAAAATGGCCAATTTACTCACTCTGAGTTCTCAAAAAGGGTTTCTTCACCCCGGGAAGTTAATTAAATACCATTTGGAGGCATTTAATGTTCGAGCAAAAACGGCTGATTTTCGACAAAAGAGATAACACCCCCCCATTACGTCATGCTTCAGAAATGTGGAAAATGGTCCGTTTTCAAATGTTTTATTTTTGAACGTCAGTTCACATTTGTAGGTGGATCATCAGTGTTAGAGACAAAATTAGCATGTTTAAAGTGATTTTCATGCTTCCAGGGGCTCGGGAAGTTAATTAAATACCATTTGGAGGCATTTAATGTTTGAGCAAAAACGGCTGATTTTCGACAAAAGAGATAACACCCCCCCATTACGTCATGCTTCAGAAATGTGGAAAATGGTCCGTTTTCAAATGTTTCATTTTTGAACGTCAGTTCACATTTGTAGGTGGATTATCAGTGTTAGAGCTAAAATTAGCATGTTTAAAGTGATTTTCATGCTTCCAGGGGCCCAAAACACAAGATTTATGGAATGGTTAAAAGTGCATGAAAATGGCCAATTTACTCACTCTGAGTTCTCAAAAAGGGTTTCTTCACCCCGGGAAGTTAATTAAATACCATTTGGAGGCATTTAATGTTCGAGCAAAAACGGCTGATTTTCGACAAAAGAGATAACACCCCCCCATTACGTCATGCTTCAGAAATGTGGAAAATGGTCCGTTTTCAAATGTTTTATTTTTGAACGTCAGTTCACATTTGTAGGTGGATCATCAGTGTTAGAGCTAAAATTAGCATGTTTAAAGTGATTTTCATGCTTCCAGGGGCCCAAAACACAAGATTTATGGAATGGTTAAAAGTGCATGAAAATGGCCAATTTACTCACTCTGAGTTCTCAAAAAGGGTTTCTTCACCCCGGGAAGTTAATTAAATACCATTTGGAGGCATTTAATGTTCGAGCAAAAACGGCTGATTTTCGACAAAAGAGATAACACCCCCCCATTACGTCATGCTTCAGAAATGTGGAAAATGGTCCGTTTTCAAATGTTTTATTTTTGAACGTCAGTTCACATTTGTAGGTGGATCATCAGTGTTAGAGCTAAAATGAGCATGTTTAAAGTGATTTTCATGCTTCCAGGGGCTCGGGAAGTTAATTAAATACCATTTGGAGGCATTTAATGTTCGAGCAAAAACGGCTGATTCTCGACAAAAGAGATAACACCCCCCCCATTACGTCATGCTTCAGAAATGTGGAAAATGGTCCGTTTTCAAATGTTTTATTTTTGAACGTCAGTTCACATTTGTAGGTGGATCATCAGTGTTAGAGCTAAAATTAGCATGTTTAAAGTGATTTTCATGCTTCCAGGGGCCCAAAACACAAGATTTATGGAATGGTTAAAAGTGCATGAAAATGGCCAATTTACTCACTCTGAGTTCTCAAAAAGGGTTTCTTCCCCCCGGGAAGTTAATTAAATACCATTTGGAGGCATTTAATGTTCGAGCAAAAACTGGTGATTTTCGACAAAAGAGATAACACCCCCCCATTACGTCATGCTTCAGAAATGTGGAAAATGGTCCGTTTTCAAATGTTTTATTTTTGAACGTCAGTTCACATTTGTAGGTGGATCATCAGTGTTAGAGCTAAAATTAGCATGTTTAAAGTGATTTTCATGCTTCCAGGGGCTCGGGAAGTTAATTAAATACCATTTGGAGGCATTTAATGTTCGAGCAAAAACGGCTGATTTTCGACAAAAGAGATAACACCCCCCCATTACGTCATGCTTCAGAAATGTGGAAAATGGTCCGTTTTCAAATGTTTTATTTTTGAACGTCAGTTCACATTTGTAGGTGGATCATCAGTGTTAGAGCTAAAATTAGCATGTTTAAAGTGATTTTCATGCTTCCAGGGGCTCGGGAAGTGAAATAAATACCATTTGGAGGCATTTAATGTTCGAGCAAAAACGGCGGATTTTCGACAAAAGAGATAACACCGCCCCATTACGTCATGCTTCAGAAATGTGGAAAATGGTCCGTTTTCAAATGTTTTATTTTTGAACGTCAGTTCACATTTGTAGGTGGATCATCAGTGTTAGAGCTAAAATTAGCATGTTTAAAGTGATTTTCATGCTTCCAGGGGCTCGGGAAGTGAAATAAATACCATTTGGAGGCATTTAATGTTCGAGCAAAATTGGCTGATTTTAGACAAAAGAGATAACACCCCCCCATTACGTCATGCTTCAGAAATGTGGAAAATGGTCAGTTTTCAAATGTTTTATTTTTGAACGTCAGTTCACATTTGTAGGTGGATCATCAGTGTTAGAGCTAAAATTAGCATGTTTAAAGTGATTTTCATGCTTCCAGGGGCCCAAAACACAAGATTTATGGAATGGTTAAAAGTGCATGAAAATGGCCAATTTACTCACTCTGAGTTCTCAAAAAGGGTTTCTTCACCCCGGGAAGTTAATTAAATACCATTTGGAGGCATTTAATGTTCGAGCAAAAACGGCTGATTTTCGACAAAAGAGATAACACCCCCCCATTACGTCATGCTTCAGAAATGTGGAAAATGGTCCGTTTTCAAATGTTTTATTTTTGAACGTCAGTTCACATTTGTAGGTGGATCATCAGTGTTAGAGCTAAAATTAGCATGTTTAAAGTGATTTTCATGCTTCCAGGGGCTCGGGAAGTGAAATAAATACCATTTGGAAGCATTTAATGTTCGAGCAAAAACGGCTGATTTTCGACAAAAGAGATAACACCCCCCCATTACGTCATGCTTCAGAAATGTGGAAAATGGTCCGTTTTCAAATGTTTTATTTTTGAACGTCAGTTCACATTTGTAGGTGGATCATCAGTGTTAGAGCTAAAATTAGCATGTTTAAAGTGATTTTCATGCTTCCAGGGGCTCGGGAAATTAATTAAATACCATTTGGAGGCATTTAATGTTCGAGCAAAAACGGCTGATTTTCGACAAAAGAGATAACACCCCCCCATTACGTCATGCTTCAGAAATGTGGAAAATGGTCCGTTTTCAAATGTTTTATTTTTGAACGTCAGTTCACATTTGTAGGTGGATCATCAGTGTTAGAGCTAAAATTAGCATGTTTAAAGTGATTTTCATGCTTCCAGGGGCCCAAAACACAAGATTTATGGAATGGTTAAAAGTGCATGAAAATGGCCAATTTACTCACTCTGAGTTCTCAAAAAGGGTTTCTTCACCCCGGGAAGTTAATTAAATACCATTTGGAGGCATTTAATGTTCGAGCAAAAACGGCTGATTTTCGACAAAAGAGATAACACCCCCCCATTACGTCATGCTTCAGAAATGTGGAAAATGGTCCGTTTTCAAATGTTTTATTTTTGAACGTCAGTTCACATTTGTAGGTGGATCATCAGTGTTAGAGCTAAAATTAGCATGTTTAAAGTGATTTTCATGCTTCCAGGGGCTCGGGAAGTTAATTAAATACCATTTGGAGGCATTTAATGTTCGAGCAAAAACGGCTGATTTTGGACAAAAGAGATAACACCCCCCCATTACGTCATGCTTCAGAAATGTGGAAAATGGTCCGTTTTCAAATGTTTTATTTTTGAACGTCAGTTCACATTTGTAGGTGGATCATCAGTGTTAGAGCTAAAATTAGCATGTTTAAAGTGATTTTCATGCTTCCAGGGGCCCAAAACACAAGATTTATGGAATGGTTAAAAGTGCATGAAAATGGCCAATTTACTCACTCTGAGTTCTCAAAAAGGGTTTCTTCACCCCGGGAAGTTAATTAAATACCATTTGGAGGCATTTAATGTTCGAGCAAAAACGGCTGATTTTCGACAAAAGAGATAACACCCCCCCATTACGTCATGCTTCAGAAATGTGGAAAATGGTCCGTTTTCAAATGTTTTATTTTTGAACGTCAGTTCACATTTGTAGGTGGATCATCAGTGTTAGAGCTAAAATTAGCATGTTTAAAGTGATTTTCATGCTTCCAGGGGCTCGGGAAGTGAAATAAATACCATTTGGAAGCATTTAATGTTCGAGCAAAAACGGCTGATTTTCGACAAAAGAGATAACACCCCCCCATTACGTCATGCTTCAGAAATGTGGAAAATGGTCCGTTTTCAAATGTTTTATTTTTGAACGTCAGTTCACATTTGTAGGTGGATCATCAGTGTTAGAGCTAAAATTAGCATGTTTAAAGTGATTTTCATGCTTCCAGGGGCTCGGGAAATTAATTAAATACCATTTGGAGGCATTTAATGTTCGAGCAAAAACGGCTGATTTTCGACAAAAGAGATAACACCCCCCCATTACGTCATGCTTCAGAAATGTGGAAAATGGTCCGTTTTTAAATGTTTTATTTTTGAACGTCAGTTCACATTTGTAGGTGGATCATCAGTGTTAGAGCTAAAATTAGCATGTTTAAAGTGATTTTCATGCTTCCAGGGGCCCAAAACACAAGATTTATGGAATGGTTAAAAGTGCATGAAAATGGCCAATTCACTCACTCTGAGTTCTCAAAAAGGGTTTCTTCCCCCCGGGAAGTTAATTAAATACCATTTGGAGGCATTTAATGTTCGAGCAAAAACGGCTGATTTTCGACAAAAGAGATAACACCCCCCCCATTACGTCATGCTTCAGAAATGTGGAAAATGGTCCGTTTTCAAATGTTTTATTTTTGAACGTCAGTTCACATTTGTAGGTGGATCATCAGTGTTAGAGCTAAAATTAGCATGTTTAAAGTGATTTTCATGCTTCCAGGGGCTCGGGAAGTTAATTAAATACCATTTGGAGGCATTTAATGTTCGAGCAAAAACGGCTGATTTTCGACAAAAGAGATAACACCCCCCCATTACGTCATGCTTCAGAAATGTGGAAAATGGTCCGTTTTCAAATGTTTTATTTTTGAACGTCAGTTCACATTTGTAGGTGGATCATCAGTGTTAGAGCTAAAATTAGCATGTTTAAAGTGATTTTCATGCTTCCAGGGGCTCGGGAAGTGAAATAAATACCATTTGGAGGCATTTAATGTTCGAGCAAAAACGGCTGATTTTCGACAAAAGAGATAACACCCCCCCATTACGTCATGCTTCAGAAATGTGGAAAATGGTCCCTTTTCAAATGTTTTATTTTTGAACGTCAGTTCACATTTGTAGGTGGATCATCAGTGTTAGAGCTAAAATTAGCATGTTTAAAGTGATTTTCATGCTTCCAGGGGCCCAAAACACAAGATTTATGGAATGGTTAAAAGTGCATGAAAATGGCCAATTTACTCACTCTGAGTTCTCAAAAAGGGTTTCTTCACCCCGGGAAGTTAATTAAATACCATTTGGAGGCATTTAATGTTCGAGCAAAAACGGCTGATTTTCGACAAAAGAGATAACACCCCCCCATTACGTCATGCTTCAGAAATGTGGAAAATGGTCCGTTTTCAAATGTTTTATTTTTGAACGTCAGTTCACATTTGTAGGTGGATCATCAGTGTTAGAGCTAAAATTAGCATGTTTAAAGTGATTTTCATGCTTCCAGGGGCTCGGGAAGTTAATTAAATACCATTTGGAGGCATTTAATGTTCGAGCAAAAACGGCTGATTTTCGACAAAAGAGATAACACCCCCCCATTACGTCATGCTTCAGAAATGTGGAAAATGGTCCGTTTTCAAATGTTTTATTTTTGAACGTCAGTTCACATTTGTAGGTGGATCATCAGTGTTAGAGCTAAAATTAGCATGTTTAAAGTGATTTTCATGCTTCCAGGGGCTCGGGAAGTGAAATAAATACCATTTGGAGGCATTTAATGTTCGAGCAAAAACGGCTGATTTTCGACAAAAGAGATAACACCGCCCCATTACGTCATGCTTCAGAAATGTGGAAAATGGTCCGTTTTCAAATGTTTTATTTTTGAACGTCAGTTCACATTTGTAGGTGGATCATCAGTGTTAGAGCTAAAATTAGCATGTTTAAAGTGATTTTCATGCTTCCAGGGGCTCGGGAAGTGAAATAAATACCATTTGGAGGCATTTAATGTTCGAGCAAAATTGGCTGATTTTAGACAAAAGAGATAACACCCCCCCATTACGTCATGCTTCAGAAATGTGGAAAATGGTCCGTTTTCAAATGTTTTATTTTTGAACGTCAGTTCACATTTGTAGGTGGATCATCAGTGTTAGAGCTAAAATTAGCATGTTTAAAGTGATTTTCATGCTTCCAGGGGCCCAAAACACAAGATTTATGGAATGGTTAAAAGTGCATGAAAATGGCCAATTTACTCACTCTGAGTTCTCAAAAAGGGTTTCTTCACCCCGGGAAGTTAATTAAATACCATTTGGAGGCATTTAATGTTCGAGCAAAAACGGCTGATTTTCGACAAAAGAGATAACACCCCCCATTACGTCATGCTTCAGAAATGTGGAAAATGGTCCGTTTTCAAATGTTTTATTTTTGAACGTCAGTTCACATTTGTAGGTGGATCATCAGTGTTAGAGCTAAAATTAGCATGTTTAAAGTGATTTTCATGCTTCCCGGGGCTCAGGAAGTGAAATAAATACCATTTGGAGGCATTTAATGTTCGAGCAAAAACGGCTGATTTTAGACAAAAGAGATAACACCCCCCCATTACGTCATGCTTCAGAAATGTGGAAAATGGTCCATTTTCAAATGTTTTATTTTTGAACGTCAGTTCACATTTGTAGGTGGAGCATCAGTGTTAGAGCTAAAATTAGCATGTTTAAAGTGATTTTCATGCTTCCAGGGGCCCAAAACACAAGATTTATGGAATGGTTAAAAGTGCATGAAAATGGCCAATTTACTCACTCTGAGTTCTCAAAAAGGGTTTCTTCACCCCGGGAAGTTAATTAAATACCATTTGGAGGCATTTAATGTTCGAGCAAAAACGGCTGATTTTCGACAAAAGAGATAACACCCCCCCATTACGTCATGCTTCAGAAATGTGGAAAATGGTCCGTTTTCAAATGTTTTATTTTTGAACGTCAGTTCACATTTGTAGGTGGATCATCAGTGTTAGAGCTAAAATTAGCATGTTTAAAGTGATTTTCATGCTTCCAGGGGCTCGGGAAGTGAAATAAATACCATTTGGAGGCATTTAATGTTCGAGCAAAAACGGCTGATTTTCGACAAAAGAGATAACACCCCCCCCCATTACGTCATGCTTCAGAAATGTGGAAAATGGTCCGTTTTCAAATGTTTTATTTTTGAACGTCAGTTCACATTTGTAGGTGGATCATCAGTGTTAGAGCTAAAATTAGCATGTTTAAAGTGATTTTCATGCTTCCAGGGGCTCGGGAAGTGAAATAAATACCATTTGGAGGCATTTAATGTTCGAGCAAAAACGGCTGATTTTCGACAAAAGAGATAACACCCCCCCATTACGTCATGCTTCAGAAATGTGGAAAATGGTCCGTTTTCAAATGTTTTATTTTTGAACGTCAGTTCACATTTGTAGGTGGATCATCAGTGTTAGAGCTAAAATTAGCATGTTTAAAGTGATTTTCATGCTTCCAGGGGCCCAAAACACAAGATTTATGGAATGGTTAAAAGTGCATGAAAATGGCCAATTTACTCACTCTGAGTTCTCAAAAAGGGTTTCTTCACCCCGGGAAGTTAATTAAATACCATTTGGAGGCATTTAATGTTCGAGCAAAAACGGCTGATTTTCGACAAAAGAGATAACACCCCCCCATTACGTCATGCTTCAGAAATGTGGAAAATGGTCCGTTTTCAAATGTTTTATTTTTGAACGTCAGTTCACATTTGTAGGTGGATCATCAGTGTTAGAGACAAAATTAGCATGTTTAAAGTGATTTTCATGCTTCCAGGGGCTCGGGAAGTTAATTAAATACCATTTGGAGGCATTTAATGTTTGAGCAAAAACGGCTGATTTTCGACAAAAGAGATAACACCCCCCCATTACGTCATGCTTCAGAAATGTGGAAAATGGTCCGTTTTCAAATGTTTCATTTTTGAACGTCAGTTCACATTTGTAGGTGGATTATCAGTGTTAGAGCTAAAATTAGCATGTTTAAAGTGATTTTCATGCTTCCAGGGGCCCAAAACACAAGATTTATGGAATGGTTAAAAGTGCATGAAAATGGCCAATTTACTCACTCTGAGTTCTCAAAAAGGGTTTCTTCACCCCGGGAAGTTAATTAAATACCATTTGGAGGCATTTAATGTTCGAGCAAAAACGGCTGATTTTCGACAAAAGAGATAACACCCCCCCATTACGTCATGCTTCAGAAATGTGGAAAATGGTCCGTTTTCAAATGTTTTATTTTTGAACGTCAGTTCACATTTGTAGGTGGATCATCAGTGTTAGAGCTAAAATTAGCATGTTTAAAGTGATTTTCATGCTTCCAGGGGCCCAAAACACAAGATTTATGGAATGGTTAAAAGTGCATGAAAATGGCCAATTTACTCACTCTGAGTTCTCAAAAAGGGTTTCTTCACCCCGGGAAGTTAATTAAATACCATTTGGAGGCATTTAATGTTCGAGCAAAAACGGCTGATTTTCGACAAAAGAGATAACACCCCCCCATTACGTCATGCTTCAGAAATGTGGAAAATGGTCCGTTTTCAAATGTTTTATTTTTGAACGTCAGTTCACATTTGTAGGTGGATCATCAGTGTTAGAGCTAAAATGAGCATGTTTAAAGTGATTTTCATGCTTCCAGGGGCTCGGGAAGTTAATTAAATACCATTTGGAGGCATTTAATGTTCGAGCAAAAACGGCTGATTCTCGACAAAAGAGATAACACCCCCCCCATTACGTCATGCTTCAGAAATGTGGAAAATGGTCCGTTTTCAAATGTTTTATTTTTGAACGTCAGTTCACATTTGTAGGTGGATCATCAGTGTTAGAGCTAAAATTAGCATGTTTAAAGTGATTTTCATGCTTCCAGGGGCCCAAAACACAAGATTTATGGAATGGTTAAAAGTGCATGAAAATGGCCAATTTACTCACTCTGAGTTCTCAAAAAGGGTTTCTTCCCCCCGGGAAGTTAATTAAATACCATTTGGAGGCATTTAATGTTCGAGCAAAAACTGGTGATTTTCGACAAAAGAGATAACACCCCCCCATTACGTCATGCTTCAGAAATGTGGAAAATGGTCCGTTTTCAAATGTTTTATTTTTGAACGTCAGTTCACATTTGTAGGTGGATCATCAGTGTTAGAGCTAAAATTAGCATGTTTAAAGTGATTTTCATGCTTCCAGGGGCTCGGGAAGTTAATTAAATACCATTTGGAGGCATTTAATGTTCGAGCAAAAACGGCTGATTTTCGACAAAAGAGATAACACCCCCCCATTACGTCATGCTTCAGAAATGTGGAAAATGGTCCGTTTTCAAATGTTTTATTTTTGAACGTCAGTTCACATTTGTAGGTGGATCATCAGTGTTAGAGCTAAAATTAGCATGTTTAAAGTGATTTTCATGCTTCCAGGGGCTCGGGAAGTGAAATAAATACCATTTGGAGGCATTTAATGTTCGAGCAAAAACGGCGGATTTTCGACAAAAGAGATAACACCGCCCCATTACGTCATGCTTCAGAAATGTGGAAAATGGTCCGTTTTCAAATGTTTTATTTTTGAACGTCAGTTCACATTTGTAGGTGGATCATCAGTGTTAGAGCTAAAATTAGCATGTTTAAAGTGATTTTCATGCTTCCAGGGGCTCGGGAAGTGAAATAAATACCATTTGGAGGCATTTAATGTTCGAGCAAAATTGGCTGATTTTAGACAAAAGAGATAACACCCCCCCATTACGTCATGCTTCAGAAATGTGGAAAATGGTCAGTTTTCAAATGTTTTATTTTTGAACGTCAGTTCACATTTGTAGGTGGATCATCAGTGTTAGAGCTAAAATTAGCATGTTTAAAGTGATTTTCATGCTTCCAGGGGCCCAAAACACAAGATTTATGGAATGGTTAAAAGTGCATGAAAATGGCCAATTTACTCACTCTGAGTTCTCAAAAAGGGTTTCTTCACCCCGGGAAGTTAATTAAATACCATTTGGAGGCATTTAATGTTCGAGCAAAAACGGCTGATTTTCGACAAAAGAGATAACACCCCCCCATTACGTCATGCTTCAGAAATGTGGAAAATGGTCCGTTTTCAAATGTTTTATTTTTGAACGTCAGTTCACATTTGTAGGTGGATCATCAGTGTTAGAGCTAAAATTAGCATGTTTAAAGTGATTTTCATGCTTCCAGGGGCTCGGGAAGTGAAATAAATACCATTTGGAAGCATTTAATGTTCGAGCAAAAACGGCTGATTTTCGACAAAAGAGATAACACCCCCCCATTACGTCATGCTTCAGAAATGTGGAAAATGGTCCGTTTTCAAATGTTTTATTTTTGAACGTCAGTTCACATTTGTAGGTGGATCATCAGTGTTAGAGCTAAAATTAGCATGTTTAAAGTGATTTTCATGCTTCCAGGGGCTCGGGAAATTAATTAAATACCATTTGGAGGCATTTAATGTTCGAGCAAAAACGGCTGATTTTCGACAAAAGAGATAACACCCCCCCATTACGTCATGCTTCAGAAATGTGGAAAATGGTCCGTTTTCAAATGTTTTATTTTTGAACGTCAGTTCACATTTGTAGGTGGATCATCAGTGTTAGAGCTAAAATTAGCATGTTTAAAGTGATTTTCATGCTTCCAGGGGCCCAAAACACAAGATTTATGGAATGGTTAAAAGTGCATGAAAATGGCCAATTTACTCACTCTGAGTTCTCAAAAAGGGTTTCTTCACCCCGGGAAGTTAATTAAATACCATTTGGAGGCATTTAATATTCGAGCAAAAACGGCTCATTTTCGACAAAAGAGATAACACCCCCCCATTACGTCATGCTTCAGAAATGTGGAAAATGGTCCGTTTTCAAATGTTTTATTTTTGAACGTCAGTTCACATTTGTAGGTGGATCATCAGTGTTAGAGCTAAAATTAGCATGTTTAAAGTGATTTTCATGCTTCCAGGGGCTCGGGAAGTTAATTAAATACCATTTGGAGGCATTTAATGTTCGAGCAAAAACGGCTGATTTTCGACAAAAGAGATAACACCCCCCCATTACGTCATGCTTCAGAAATGTGGAAAATGGTCCGTTTTCAAATGTTTTATTTTTGAACGTCAGTTCACATTTGTAGGTGGATCATCAGTGTTAGAGCTAAAATTAGCATGTTTAAAGTGATTTTCATGCTTCCAGGGGCCCAAAACACAAGATTTATGGAATGGTTAAAAGTGCATGAAAATGGCCAATTTACTCACTCTGAGTTCTCAAAAAGGGTTTCTTCACCCCGGGAAGTTAATTAAATACCATTTGGAGGCATTTAATGTTCGAGCAAAAACGGCTGATTTTCGACAAAAGAGATAACACCCCCCCATTACGTCATGCTTCAGAAATGTGGAAAATGGTCCGTTTTCAAATGTTTTATTTTTGAACGTCAGTTCACATTTGTAGGTGGATCATCAGTGTTAGAGGTAAAATTAGCATGTTTAAAGTGATTTTCATGCTTCCAGGGGCTCGGGAAGTGAAATAAATACCATTTGGAAGCATTTAATGTTCGAGCAAAAACGGCTGATTTTCGACAAAAGAGATAACACCCCCCCATTACGTCATGCTTCAGAAATGTGGAAAATGGTCCGTTTTCAAATGTTTTATTTTTGAACGTCAGTTCACATTTGTAGGTGGATCATCAGTGTTAGAGCTAAAATTAGCATGTTTAAAGTGATTTTCATGCTTCCAGGGGCTCGGAAAATTAATTAAATACCATTTGGAGGCATTTAATGTTCGAGCAAAAACGGCTGATTTTCGACAAAAGAGATAACACCCCCCCATTACGTCATGCTTCAGAAATGTGGAAAATGGTCCGTTTTCAAATGTTTTATTTTTGAACGTCAGTTCACATTTGTAGGTGGATCATCAGTGTTAGAGCTAAAATTAGCATGTTTAAAGTGATTTTCATGCTTCCAGGGGCCCAAAACACAAGATTTATGGAATGGTTAAAAGTGCATGAAAATGGCCAATTTACTCACTCTGAGTTCTCAAAAAGGGTTTCTTCACCCCGGGAAGTTAATTAAATACCATTTGGAGGCATTTAATGTTCGAGCAAAAACGGCTGATTTTCGACAAAAGAGATAACACCCCCCCATTACGTCATGCTTCAGAAATGTGGAAAATGGTCCGTTTTCAAATGTTTTATTTTTGAACGTCAGTTCACATTTGTAGGTGGATCATCAGTGTTAGAGCTAAAATTAGCATGTTTAAAGTGATTTTCATGCTTCCAGGGGCTCGGGAAGTGAAATAAATACCATTTGGAGGCATTTAATGTTCGAGCAAAAACGGCTGATTTTCGACAAAAGAGATAACACCCCCCCCCATTACGTCATGCTTCAGAAATGTGGAAAATGGTCCGTTTTCAAATGTTTTATTTTTGAACGTCAGTTCACATTTGTAGGTGGATCATCAGTGTTAGAGCTAAAATTAGCATGTTTAAAGTGATTTTCATGCTTCCAGGGGCTCGGGAAGTGAAATAAATACCATTTGGAGGCATTTAATGTTCGAGCAAAAACGGCTGATTTTCGACAAAAGAGATAACACCCCCCCATTACGTCATGCTTCAGAAATGTGGAAAATGGTCCGTTTTCAAATGTTTTATTTTTGAACGTCAGTTCACATTTGTAGGTGGATCATCAGTGTTAGAGCTAAAATTAGCATGTTTAAAGTGATTTTCATGCTTCCAGGGGCCCAAAACACAAGATTTATGGAATGGTTAAAAGTGCATGAAAATGGCCAATTTACTCACTCTGAGTTCTCAAAAAGGGTTTCTTCACCCCGGGAAGTTAATTAAATACCATTTGGAGGCATTTAATGTTCGAGCAAAAACGGCTGATTTTCGACAAAAGAGATAACACCCCCCCATTACGTCATGCTTCAGAAATGTGGAAAATGGTCCGTTTTCAAATGTTTTATTTTTGAACGTCAGTTCACATTTGTAGGTGGATCATCAGTGTTAGAGCTAAAATTAGCATGTTTAAAGTGATTTTCATGCTTCCAGGGGCCCAAAACACAAGATTTATGGAATGGTTAAAAGTGCATGAAAATGGCCAATTTACTCACTCTGAGTTCTCAAAAAGGGTTTCTTCACCCCGGGAAGTTAATTAAATACCATTTGGAGGCATTTAATGTTCGAGCAAAAACGGCTGATTTTCGACAAAAGAGATAACACCCCCCCATTACGTCATGCTTCAGAAATGTGGAAAATGGTCCGTTTTCAAATGTTTTATTTTTGAACGTCAGTTCACATTTGTAGGTGGATCATCAGTGTTAGAGCTAAAATTAGCATGTTTAAAGTGATTTTCATGCTTCCAGGGGCTCGGGAAGTGAAATAAATACCATTTGGAAGCATTTAATGTTCGAGCAAAAACGGCTGATTTTCGACAAAAGAGATAACACCCCCCCATTACGTCATGCTTCAGAAATGTGGAAAATGGTCCGTTTTCAAATGTTTTATTTTTGAACGTCAGTTCACATTTGTAGGTGGATCATCAGTGTTAGAGCTAAAATTAGCATGTTTAAAGTGATTTTCATGCTTCCAGGGGCTCGGGAAATTAATTAAATACCATTTGGAGGCATTTAATGTTCGAGCAAAAACGGCTGATTTTCGACAAAAGAGATAACACCCCCCCATTACGTCATGCTTCAGAAATGTGGAAAATGGTCCGTTTTTAAATGTTTTATTTTTGAACGTCAGTTCACATTTGTAGGTGGATCATCAGTGTTAGAGCTAAAATTAGCATGTTTAAAGTGATTTTCATGCTTCCAGGGGCCCAAAACACAAGATTTATGGAATGGTTAAAAGTGCATGAAAATGGCCAATTCACTCACTCTGAGTTCTCAAAAAGGGTTTCTTCCCCCCGGGAAGTTAATTAAATACCATTTGGAGGCATTTAATGTTCGAGCAAAAACGGCTGATTTTCGACAAAAGAGATAACACCCCCCCCATTACGTCATGCTTCAGAAATGTGGAAAATGGTCCGTTTTCAAATGTTTTATTTTTGAACGTCAGTTCACATTTGTAGGTGGATCATCAGTGTTAGAGCTAAAATTAGCATGTTTAAAGTGATTTTCATGCTTCCAGGGGCTCGGGAAGTTAATTAAATACCATTTGGAGGCATTTAATGTTCGAGCAAAAACGGCTGATTTTCGACAAAAGAGATAACACCCCCCCATTACGTCATGCTTCAGAAATGTGGAAAATGGTCCGTTTTCAAATGTTTTATTTTTGAACGTCAGTTCACATTTGTAGGTGGATCATCAGTGTTAGAGCTAAAATTAGCATGTTTAAAGTGATTTTCATGCTTCCAGGGGCTCGGGAAGTGAAATAAATACCATTTGGAGGCATTTAATGTTCGAGCAAAAACGGCTGATTTTCGACAAAAGAGATAACACCCCCCCATTACGTCATGCTTCAGAAATGTGGAAAATGGTCCCTTTTCAAATGTTTTATTTTTGAACGTCAGTTCACATTTGTAGGTGGATCATCAGTGTTAGAGCTAAAATTAGCATGTTTAAAGTGATTTTCATGCTTCCAGGGGCCCAAAACACAAGATTTATGGAATGGTTAAAAGTGCATGAAAATGGCCAATTTACTCACTCTGAGTTCTCAAAAAGGGTTTCTTCACCCCGGGAAGTTAATTAAATACCATTTGGAGGCATTTAATGTTCGAGCAAAAACGGCTGATTTTCGACAAAAGAGATAACACCCCCCCATTACGTCATGCTTCAGAAATGTGGAAAATGGTCCGTTTTCAAATGTTTTATTTTTGAACGTCAGTTCACATTTGTAGGTGGATCATCAGTGTTAGAGCTAAAATTAGCATGTTTAAAGTGATTTTCATGCTTCCAGGGGCTCGGGAAGTTAATTAAATACCATTTGGAGGCATTTAATGTTCGAGCAAAAACGGCTGATTTTCGACAAAAGAGATAACACCCCCCCATTACGTCATGCTTCAGAAATGTGGAAAATGGTCCGTTTTCAAATGTTTTATTTTTGAACGTCAGTTCACATTTGTAGGTGGATCATCAGTGTTAGAGCTAAAATTAGCATGTTTAAAGTGATTTTCATGCTTCCAGGGGCTCGGGAAGTGAAATAAATACCATTTGGAGGCATTTAATGTTCGAGCAAAAACGGCTGATTTTCGACAAAAGAGATAACACCGCCCCATTACGTCATGCTTCAGAAATGTGGAAAATGGTCCGTTTTCAAATGTTTTATTTTTGAACGTCAGTTCACATTTGTAGGTGGATCATCAGTGTTAGAGCTAAAATTAGCATGTTTAAAGTGATTTTCATGCTTCCAGGGGCTCGGGAAGTGAAATAAATACCATTTGGAGGCATTTAATGTTCGAGCAAAATTGGCTGATTTTAGACAAAAGAGATAACACCCCCCCATTACGTCATGCTTCAGAAATGTGGAAAATGGTCCGTTTTCAAATGTTTTATTTTTGAACGTCAGTTCACATTTGTAGGTGGATCATCAGTGTTAGAGCTAAAATTAGCATGTTTAAAGTGATTTTCATGCTTCCAGGGGCCCAAAACACAAGATTTATGGAATGGTTAAAAGTGCATGAAAATGGCCAATTTACTCACTCTGAGTTCTCAAAAAGGGTTTCTTCACCCCGGGAAGTTAATTAAATACCATTTGGAGGCATTTAATGTTCGAGCAAAAACGGCTGATTTTCGACAAAAGAGATAACACCCCCCATTACGTCATGCTTCAGAAATGTGGAAAATGGTCCGTTTTCAAATGTTTTATTTTTGAACGTCAGTTCACATTTGTAGGTGGATCATCAGTGTTAGAGCTAAAATTAGCATGTTTAAAGTGATTTTCATGCTTCCAGGGGCTCAGGAAGTGAAATAAATACCATTTGGAGGCATTTAATGTTCGAGCAAAAACGGCTGATTTTAGACAAAAGAGATAACACCCCCCCATTACGTCATGCTTCAGAAATGTGGAAAATGGTCCATTTTCAAATGTTTTATTTTTGAACGTCAGTTCACATTTGTAGGTGGAGCATCAGTGTTAGAGCTAAAATTAGCATGTTTAAAGTGATTTTCATGCTTCCAGGGGCCCAAAACACAAGATTTATGGAATGGTTAAAAGTGCATGAAAATGGCCAATTTACTCACTCTGAGTTCTCAAAAAGGGTTTCTTCACCCCGGGAAGTTAATTAAATACCATTTGGAGGCATTTAATGTTCGAGCAAAAACGGCTGATTTTCGACAAAAGAGATAACACCCCCCCATTACGTCATGCTTCAGAAATGTGGAAAATGGTCCGTTTTCAAATGTTTTATTTTTGAACGTCAGTTCACATTTGTAGGTGGATCATCAGTGTTAGAGCTAAAATTAGCATGTTTAAAGTGATTTTCATGCTTCCAGGGGCTCGGGAAGTGAAATAAATACCATTTGGAGGCATTTAATGTTCGAGCAAAAACGGCTGATTTTCGACAAAAGAGATAACACCCCCCCCCATTACGTCATGCTTCAGAAATGTGGAAAATGGTCCGTTTTCAAATGTTTTATTTTTGAACGTCAGTTCACATTTGTAGGTGGATCATCAGTGTTAGAGCTAAAATTAGCATGTTTAAAGTGATTTTCATGCTTCCAGGGGCTCGGGAAGTGAAATAAATACCATTTGGAGGCATTTAATGTTCGAGCAAAAACGGCTGATTTTCGACAAAAGAGATAACACCCCCCCATTACGTCATGCTTCAGAAATGTGGAAAATGGTCCGTTTTCAAATGTTTTATTTTTGAACGTCAGTTCACATTTGTAGGTGGATCATCAGTGTTAGAGCTAAAATTAGCATGTTTAAAGTGATTTTCATGCTTCCAGGGGCTCGGGAAGTGAAATAAATACCATTTGGAGGCATTTAATGTTCGAGCAAAATCGGCTGATTTTCGACAAAAGAGATAACACCCCCCCATTACGTCATGCTTCAGAAATGTGGAAAATGGTCCGTTTTCAAATGTTTTATTTTTGAACGTCAGTTCACATTTGTAGGTGGATCATCAGTGTTAGAGCTAAAATTAGCATGTTTAAAGTGATTTTCATGCTTCCAAGGGCCCAAAACACAAGATTTATGGAATGGTTAAAAGTGCATGAAAATGGCCAATTTACTCACTCTGAGTTCTCAAAAAGGGTTTCTTCACCCCGGGAAGTTAATTAAATACCATTTGGAGGCATTTAATGTTCGAGCAAAAACGGCTGATTTTCGACAAAAGAGATAACACCCCCCCATTACGTCATGCTTCAGAAATGTGGAAAATGGTCCGTTTTCAAATGTTTTATTTTTGAACGTCAGTTCACATTTGTAGGTGGATCATCAGTGTTAGAGCTAAAATTAGCATGTTTAAAGTGATTTTCATGCTTCCAGGGGCTCGGGAAGTTAATTAAATACCATTTGGAGGCATTTAATGTTCGAGCAAAAACGGCTGAATTTCGACAAAAGAGATAACACCCCCCCATTACGTCATGCTTCAGAAATGTGGAAAATGGTCCGTTTTCAAATGTTTTATTTTTGAACGTCAGTTCACATTTGTAGGTGGATCATCAGTGTTAGAGCTAAAATTAGCATGTTTAAAGTGATTTTCATGCTTCCAGGGGCTCGGGAAGTGAAATAAATACCATTTGGAGGCATTTAATGTTCGAGCAAAAACGGCTGATTTTCGACAAAAGAGATAACACCCCCCCATTACGTCATGCTTCAGAAATGTGGAAAATGGTCCGTTTTCAAATGTTTTATTTTTGAACGTCAGTTCACATTTGTAGGTGGATCATCAGTGTTAGAGCTAAAATTAGCATGTTTAAAGTGATTTTCATGCTTCCAGGGGCTCGGGAAGTGAAATAGATACCATTTGGAGGCATTTAATGTTCGAGCAAAAACGGCTGATTTTCGACAAAAGAGATAACACCCCCCCATTACGTCATGCTTCAGAAATGTGGAAAATGGTCCGTTTTCAAATGTTTTATTTTTGAACGTCAGTTCACATTTGTAGGTGGATCATCAGTGTTAGAGCTAAAATTAGCATGTTTAAAGTGATTTTCATGCTTCCAGGGGCTCGGGAAGTTAATTAAATACCATTTGGAGGCATTTAATGTTCGAGCAAAAACGGCTGATTTTCGACAAAAGAGATAACACCCCCCCATTACGTCATGCTTCAGAAATGTGGAAAATGGTCCGTTTTCAAATGTTTTATTTTTGAACGTCAGTTCACATTTGTAGGTGGATCATCAGTGTTAGAGCTAAAATTAGCATGTTTAAAGTGATTTTCATGCTTCCAGGGGCTCGGGAAGTGAAATAAATACCATTTGGAGGCATTTAATGTTCGAGCAAAAACGGCTGATTTTCGACAAAAGAGATAACACCGCCCCATTACGTCATGCTTCAGAAATGTGGAAAATGGTCCGTTTTCAAATGTTTTATTTTTGAACGTCAGTTCACATTTGTAGGTGGATCATCAGTGTTAGAGCTAAAATTAGCATGTTTAAAGTGATTTTCATGCTTCCAGGGGCTCGGGAAGTGAAATAAATACCATTTGGAGGCATTTAATGTTCGAGCAAAATTGGCTGATTTTAGACAAAAGAGATAACACCCCCCCATTACGTCATGCTTCAGAAATGTGGAAAATGGTCCGTTTTCAAATGTTTTATTTTTGAACGTCAGTTCACATTTGTAGGTGGATCATCAGTGTTAGAGCTAAAATTAGCATGTTTAAAGTGATTTTCATGCTTCCAGGGGCCCAAAACACAAGATTTATGGAATGGTTAAAAGTGCATGAAAATGGCCAATTTACTCACTCTGAGTTCTCAAAAAGGGTTTCTTCACCCCGGGAAGTTAATTAAATACCATTTGGAGGCATTTAATGTTCGAGCAAAAACGGCTGATTTTCGACAAAAGAGATAACACCCCCCATTACGTCATGCTTCAGAAATGTGGAAAATGGTCCGTTTTCAAATGTTTTATTTTTGAACGTCAGTTCACATTTGTAGGTGGATCATCAGTGTTAGAGCTAAAATTAGCATGTTTAAAGTGATTTTCATGCTTCCAGGGGCTCAGGAAGTGAAATAAATACCATTTGGAGGCATTTAATGTTCGAGCAAAAACGGCTGATTTTAGACAAAAGAGATAACACCCCCCCCCCATTACGTCATGCTTCAGAAATGTGGAAAATGGTCCATTTTCAAATGTTTTATTTTTGAACGTCAGTTCACATTTGTAGGTGGAGCATCAGTGTTAGAGCTAAAATTAGCATGTTTAAAGTGATTTTCATGCTTCCAGGGGCCCAAAACACAAGATTTATGGAATGGTTAAAAGTGCATGAAAATGGCCAATTTACTCACTCTGAGTTCTCAAAAAGGGTTTCTTCACCCCGGGAAGTTAATTAAATACCATTTGGAGGCATTTAATGTTCGAGCAAAAACGGCTGATTTTCGACAAAAGAGATAACACCCCCCCATTACGTCATGCTTCAGAAATGTGGAAAATGGTCCGTTTTCAAATGTTTTATTTTTGAACGTCAGTTCACATTTGTAGGTGGATCATCAGTGTTAGAGCTAAAATTAGCATGTTTAAAGTGATTTTCATGCTTCCAGGGGCTCGGGAAGTGAAATAAATACCATTTGGAGGCATTTAATGTTTGAGCAAAAACGGCTGATTTTCGACAAAAGAGATAACACCCCCCCATTACGTCATGCTTCAGAAATGTGGAAAATGGTCCGTTTTCAAATGTTTTATTTTTGAACGTCAGTTCACATTTGTAGGTGGATCATCAGTGTTAGAGCTAAAATTAGCATGTTTAAAGTGATTTTCATGCTTCCAGGGGCTCGGGAAGTGAAATAAATACCATTTGGAGGCATTTAATGTTCGAGCAAAAACGGCTGATTTTCGACAAAAGAGATAACACCCCCCCATTACGTCATGCTTCAGAAATGTGGAAAATGGTCCGTTTTCAAATGTTTTATTTTTGAACGTCAGTTCACATTTGTAGGTGGATCATCAGTGTTAGAGCTAAAATTAGCATGTTTAAAGTGATTTTCATGCTTCCAAGGGCCCAAAACACAAGATTTATGGAATGGTTAAAAGTGCATGAAAATGGCCAATTTACTCACTCTGAGTTCTCAAAAAGGGTTTCTTCATCCCGGGAAGTTAATTAAATACCATTTGGAGGCATTTAATGTTCGAGCAAAAACGGCTGATTTTCGACAAAAGAGATAACACCCCCCCATTACGTCATGCTTCAGAAATGTGGAAAATGGTCCGTTTTCAAATGTTTTATTTTTGAACGTCAGTTCACATTTGTAGGTGGATCATCAGTGTTAGAGCTAAAATTAGCATGTTTAAAGTGATTTTCATGCTTCCAGGGGCTCGGGAAGTTAATTAAATACCATTTGGAGGCATTTAATGTTCGAGCAAAAACGGCTGATTTTCGACAAAAGAGATAACACCCCCCCATTACGTCATGCTTCAGAAATGTGGAAAATGGTCCGTTTTCAAATGTTTTATTTTTGAACGTCAGTTCACATTTGTAGGTGGATCATCAGTGTTAGAGCTAAAATTAGCATGTTTAAAGTGATTTTCATGCTTCCAGGGGCCCAAAACACAAGATTTATGGAATGGTTAAAAGTGCATGAAAATGGCAAATTTACTCACTCTGAGTTCTCAAAAAGGGTTTCTTCACCCCGGGAAGTTAATTAAATACCATTTGGAGGCATTTAATGTTCGAGCAAAAACGGCTGATTTTCGACAAAAGAGATAACACCCCCCCATTACGTCATGCTTCAGAAATGTGGAAAATGGTCCGTTTTCAAATGTTTTATTTTTGAACGTCAGTTCACATTTGTAGGTGGATCATCAGTGTTAGAGCTAAAATTAGCATGTTTAAAGTGATTTTCATGCTTCCAGGGGCTCGGGAAGTTAATTAAATACCATTTGGAGGCATTTAATGTTCGAGCAAAAACGGCTGAATTTCGACAAAAGAGATAACACCCCCCCATTACGTCATGCTTCAGAAATGTGGAAAATGGTCCGTTTTCAAATGTTTTATTTTTGAACGTCAGTTCACATTTGTAGGTGGATCATCAGTGTTAGAGCTAAAATTAGCATGTTTAAAGTGATTTTCATGCTTCCAGGGGCTCGGGAAGTTAATTAAATACCATTTGGAGGCATTTAATGTTCGAGCAAAAACGGCTGAATTTCGACAAAAGAGATAACACCCCCCCATTACGTCATGCTTCAGAAATGTGGAAAATGGTCCGTTTTCAAATGTTTTATTTTTGAACGTCAGTTCACATTTGTAGGTGGATCATCAGTGTTAGAGCTAAAATTAGCATGTTTAAAGTGATTTTCATGCTTCCAGGGGCTCGGGAAGTGAAATAAATACCATTTGGAGGCATTTAATGTTCGAGCAAAAACGGCTGATTTTCGACAAAAGAGATAACACCCCCCCATTACGTCATGCTTCAGAAATGTGGAAAATGGTCCGTTTTCAAATGTTTTATTTTTGAACGTCAGTTCACATTTGTAGGTGGATCATCAGTGTTAGAGCTAAAATTAGCATGTTTAAAGTGATTTTCATGCTTCCAGGGGCTCGGGAAGTGAAATAGATACCATTTGGAGGCATTTAATGTTCGAGCAAAAACGGCTGATTTTCGACAAAAGAGATAACACCCCCCCATTACGTCATGCTTCAGAAATGTGGAAAATGGTCAGTTTTCAAATGTTTTATTTTTGAACGTCAGTTCACATTTGTAGGTGGATCATCAGTGTTAGAGCTAAAATTAGCATGTTTAAAGTGATTTTCATGCTTCCAAGGGCCCAAAACACAAGATTTATGGAATGGTTAAAAGTGCATGAAAATGGCCAATTTACTCACTCTGAGTTCTCAAAAAGGGTTTCTTCACCCCGGGAAGTTAATTAAATACCATTTGGAGGCATTTAATGTTCGAGCAAAAACGGCTGATTTTCGACAAAAGAGATAACACCCCCCCATTACGTCATGCTTCAGAAATGTGGAAAATGGTCCGTTTTCAAATGTTTTATTTTTGAACGTCAGTTCACATTTGTAGGTGGATCATCAGTGTTAGAGCTAAAATTAGCATGTTTAAAGTGATTTTCATGCTTCCAGGGGCTCGGGAAGTTAATTAAATACCATTTGGAGGCATTTAATGTTCGAGCAAAAATGGCTGATTTTCGACAAAAGAGATAACACCCCCCCCATTACGTCATGCTTCAGAAATGTGGAAAATGGTCCGTTTTCAAATGTTTTATTTTTGAACGTCAGTTCACATTTGTAGGTGGATCATCAGTGTTAGAGCTAAAATTAGCATGTTTAAAGTGATTTTCATGCTTCCAGGGGCCCAAAACACAAGATTTATGGAATGGTTAAAAGTGCATGAAAATGGCCAATTTACTCACTCTGAGTTCTCAAAAAGGGTTTCTTCACCCCGGGAAGTTAATTAAATACCATTTGGAGGCATTTAATGTTCGAGCAAAAACAGCTGATTTTCGACAAAAGAGATATCACCCCCCCATTACGTCATGCTTCAGAAATGTGGAAAATGGTCCGTTTTCAAATGTTTTATTTTTGAACGTCAGTTCACATTTGTAGGTGGATCATCAGTGTTAGAGCTAAAATTAGCATGTTTAAAGTGATTTTCATGCTTCCAGTGGCTCGGGAAGTTAATTAAATACCATTTGGAGGCATTTAATGTTCGAGCAAAAACGGCTGATTTTCGACAAAAGAGATAACACCCCCCCATTACGTCATGCTTCAGAAATGTGGAAAATGGTCCGTTTTCAAATGTTTTATTTTTGAACGTCAGTTCACATTTGTAGGTGGATCATCAGTGTTAGAGCTAAAATTAGCATGTTTAAAGTGATTTTCATGCTTCCAGGTGCCCAAAACACAAGATTTATGGAATGGTTAAAAGTGCATGAAAATGGCCAATTTACTCACTCTGAATTCTCAAAAAGGGTTTCTTCACCCCGGGAAGTTAATTAAATACCATTTGGAGGCATTTAATGTTCGAGCAAAAATGGCTGATTTTCGACAAAAGAGATAACACCCCCCCATTACGTCATGCTTCAGAAATGTGGAAAATGGTCCGTTTTCAAATGATTTATTTTTGAACGTCAGTTCACATTTGTAGGTGGATCATCAGTGTTAGAGCTAAAATTAGCATGTTTAAAGTGATTTTCATGCTTCCAGGGGCTCGGGAAGTTAATTAAATACCATTTGGAGGCATTTAATGTTCGAGCAAAAACGGCTGATTTTCGACAAAAGAGATAACACCCCCCCATTACGTCATGCTTCAGAAATGTGGAAAATGGTCCGTTTTCAAATGTTTTATTTATGAACGTCAGTTCACATTTGTAGGTGGATCATCAGTGTTAGAGCTAAAATTAGCATGTTTAAAGTGATTTTCATGCTTCCAGGGGCCCAAAACACAAGATTTATGGAATGGTTAAAAGTGCATGAAAATGGCCAATTTACTCACTCTGAGTTCTCAAAAAGGGTTTCTTCACCCCGGGAAGTGAAATAAATACCATTTGGAGGCATTTAATGTTCGAGCAAAAACGGCTGATTTTCGACAAAAGAGATAACACCCCCCCATTACGTCATGCTTCAGAAATGTGGAAAATGGTCCGTTTTCAAATGTTTTATTTTTGAACGTCAGTTCACATTTGTAGGTGGATCATCAGTGTTAGAGCTAAAATTAGCATGTTTAAAGTGATTTTCATGCTTCCAGGGGCTCGGGAAGTTAATTAAATACCATTTGGAGGCATTTAATGTTCGAGCAAAAACGGCTGATTTTCGACAAAAGAGATAACACCCCCCCATTACGTCATGCTTCAGAAATGTGGAAAATGGTCCGTTTTCAAATGTTTTATTTTTGAACGTCAGTTCACATTTTTAGGTGGATCATCAGTGTTAGAGCTAAAATTAGCATGTTTAAAGTGATTTTCTTGCTTCCAGGGGCCCAAAACACAAGATTTATGGAATGGTTAAAAGTGCATGAAAATGGCCAATTTACTCACTCTGAGTTCTCAAAAAGGGTTTCTTCACCCCGGGAAGTTAATTAAATACCATTTGGAGGCATTTAATGTTCGAGCAAAAACAGCAGATTTTCGACAAAAGAGATAACACCCCCCCATTACGTCATGCTTCAGAAATGTGGAAAATGGTCCGTTTTCAAATGTTTTATTTTTGAACGTCAGTTCACATTTGTAGGTGGATCATCAGTGTTAGAGCTAAAATTAGCATGTTTAAAGTGATTTTCATGCTTCCAGGGGCTCGGGAAGTTAATTAAATACCATTTGGAGGCATTTAATGTTCGAGCAAAAACGGCTGATTTTCGACAAAAGAGATAACACCCCCCCATTACGTCATGCTTCAGAAATGTGGAAAATGGTCCGTTTTCAAATGTTTTATTTTTGAACGTCAGTTCACATTTGTAGGTGGATCATCAGTGTTAGAGCTAAAATTAGCATGTTTAAAGTGATTTTCATGCTTCCAGGGGCCCAAAACACAAGATTTATGGAATGGTTAAAAGTGCATGAAAATGGCCAATTTACTCACTCTGAGTTCTCAAAAAGGGTTTCTTCACCCCGGGAAGTGAAATAAATACCATTTGGAGGCATTTAATATTCGAGCAAAAACGGCTGATTTTCGACAAAAGAGATAACACCCCCCCATTACGTCATGCTTCAGAAATGTGGAAAATGGTCCGTTTTCAAATGTTTTATTTTTGAACGTCAGTTCACATTTGTAGGTGGATCATCAGTGTTAGAGCTAAAATTAGCATGTTTAAAGTGATTTTCATGCTTCCAGGGGCTCGGGAAGTTAATTAAATACCATTTGGAGGCATTTAATGTTCGAGCAAAAACGGCTGATTTTCGACAAAAGAGATAACACCCCCCATTACGTCATGCTTCAGAAATGTGGAAAATGGTCCGTTTTCAAATGTTTTATTTTTGAACGTCAGTTCACATTTGTAGGTGGATCATCAGTGTTAGAGCTAAAATTAGCATGTTTAAAGTGATTTTCATGCTTTCAGGGGCTCGGGAAGTTAATTAAATACCATTCGGAGGCATTTAATGTTCGAGCAAAAACGGCTGATTTTCGACAAAAGAGATAACACCCCCCCATTACGTCATGCTTCAGAAATGTGGAAAATGGTCCGTTTTCAAATGTTTTATTTTTGAACGTCAGTTCACATTTGTAGGTGGATCATCAGTGTTAGAGCTAAAATGAGCATGTTTAAAGTGATTTTCATGCTTCCAGGGGCTCGGGAAGTGAAATAAATACCATTTGGAGGCATTTAATGTTCGAGCAAAAACGGCTGATTTTCGACAAAAGAGATAACACCCCCCCATTACGTCATGCTTCAGAAATGTGGAAAATGGTCCGTTTTCAAATGTTTTATTTTTGAACGTCAGTTCACATTTGTAGGTGGATCATCAGTGTTAGAGCTAAAATTAGCATGTTTAAAGTGATTTTCATGCTTCCAGGGGCTCGGGAAGTGAAATAAATACCATTTGGAGGCATTTAATGTTCGAGCAAAAACGGCTGATTTTCGACAAAAGAGATAACACCCCCCCATTACGTCATGCTTCAGAAATGTGGAAAATGGTCCGTTTTCAAATGTTTTATTTTTGAACGTCAGTTCACATTTGTAGGTGGATCATCAGTGTTAGAGCTAAAATTAGCATGTTTAAAGTTATTTTCATGCTTCCAGGGGCCCAAAACACAAGATTTATGGAATGGTTAAAAGTGCATGAAAATGGCCAATTTACTCACTCTGAGTTCTCAAAAAGGGTTTCTTCACCCCGGGAAGTTAATTAAATACCATTTGGAGGCATTTAATGTTCGAGCAAAAACGGCTGATTTTCGACAAAAGAGATAACACCCCCCCATTACGTCATGCTTCAGAAATGTGGAAAATGGTCCGTTTTCAAATGTTTTATTTTTGAACGTCAGTTCACATTTGTAGGTGGATCAGTGTTAGAGCTAAAATTAGCATGTTTAAAGTGATTTTCATGCTTCTAGGGCCTCGGGAAGTTAATTAAATACCATTTGGAGGCATTTAATGTTCGAGCAAAAACGGCTGATTTTCGACAAAAGAGATAACACCCCCCCATTACGTCATGCTTCAGAAATGTGGAAAATGGTCCGTTTTCAAATGTTTTATTTTTGAACGTCAGTTCACATTTGTAGGTGGATCATCAGTGTTAGAGCTAAAATTAGCATGTTTAAAGTGATTTTCATGCTTCCAGGGGCCCAAAACACAAGATTTATGGAATGGTTAAAAGTGCATGAAAATGGCCAATTTACTCACTCTGAGTTCTCAAAAAGGGTTTCTTCACCCCGGGAAGTTAATTAAATACCATTTGGAGGCATTTAATGTTCGAGCAAAAACGGCTGATTTTCGACAAAAGAGATAACACCCCCCCATTACGTCATGCTTCAGAAATGTGGAAAATGGTCCGTTTTCAAATGTTTTATTTTTGAACGTCAGTTCACATTTGTAGGTGGATCATCAGTGTTAGAGCTAAAATTAGCATGTTTAAAGTGATTTTCATGCTTCCAGGGGCTCGGGAAGTTAATTAAATACCATTTGGAGGCATTTAATGTTCGAGCAAAAACGGCTGATTTTCGACAAAAGAGATAACACCCCCCCATTACGTCATGCTTCAGAAATGTGGAAAATGGTCCGTTTTCAAATGTTTTATTTTTGAACGTCAGTTCACATTTGTAGGTGGATCATCAGTGTTAGAGCTAAAATTAGCATGTTTAAAGTGATTTTCATGCTTCCAGGGGCCCAAAACACAAGATTAATGGAATGGTTAAAAGTGCATGAAAATGGCCAATTTACTCACTCAGAGTTCTCAAAAAGGGTTTCTTCACCCCGGGAAGTTAATTAAATACCATTTGGAGGCATTTAATGTTCGAGCAAAAACGGCTGATTTTCGACAAAAGAGATAACACCCCCCCATTACGTCATGCTTCAGAAATGTGGAAAATGGTCCGTTTTCAAATGTTTTATTTTTGAACGTCAGTTCACATTTGTAGGTGGATCATCAGTGTTAGAGCTAAAATTAGCATGTTTAAAGTGATTTTCATGCTTCCAGGGGCTCGGGAAGTTAATTAAATACCATTTGGAGGCATTTAATGTTCGAGCAAAAACGGCTGATTTTCGACAAAAGAGATAACACCCCCCCATTACGTCATGCTTCAGAAATGTGGAAAATGGTCCGTTTTCAAATGTTTTATTTTTGAACGTCAGTTCACATTTGTAGGTGGATCATCAGTGTTAGAGCTAAAATTAGCATGTTTAAAGTGATTTTCATGCTTCCAGGGGCCCAAAACACAAGATTTATGGAATGGTTAAAAGTGCATGAAAATGGCCAATTTACTCACTCTGAGTTCTCAAAAAGGGTTTCTTCACCCCGGGAAGTTAATTAAATACCATTTGGAGGCATTTAATGTTCGAGCAAAAACGGCTGATTTTCGACAAAAGAGATAACACCCCCCCATTACGTCATGCTTCAGAAATGTGGAAAATGGTCCGTTTTCAAATGTTTTATTTTTGAACGTCAGTTCACATTTGTAGGTGGATCAGTGTTAGAGCTAAAATTAGCATGTTTAAAGTGATTTTCATGCTTCCAGGGGCTCGGGAAGTTAATTAAATACCATTTGGAGGCATTTAATGTTCGAGCAAAAACGGCTGATTTTCGACAAAAGAGATAACACCCCCCCATTACGTCATGCTTCAGAAATGTGGAAAATGGTCCGTTTTCAAATGTTTTATTTTTGAACGTCAGTTCACATTTGTAGGTGGATCATCAGTGTTAGAGCTAAAATTAGCATGTTTAAAGTGATTTTCATGCTTCCAGGGGCCCAAAACACAAGATTTATGGAATGGTTAAAAGTGCATGAAAATGGCCAATTTACTCACTCTGAGTTCTCAAAAAGGGTTTCTTCACCCCGGGAAGTTAATTAAATACCATTTGGAGGCATTTAATGTTCGAGCAAAAACGGCTGATTTTCGACAAAAGAGATAACACCCCCCCATTACATCATGCTTCAGAAATGTGGAAAATGGTCCGTTTTCAAATGTTTTATTTTTGAACGTCAGTTCACATTTGTAGGTGGATCATCAGTGTTAGAGCTAAAATTAGCATATTTAAAGTGATTTTCATGCTTCCAGGGGCTCGGGAAGTTAATTAAATACCATTTGGAGGCATTTAATGTTCGAGCAAAAACGGCTGATTTTCGACAAAAGAGATAACACCCCCCCATTACGTCATGCTTCAGAAATGTGGAAAATGGTCCGTTTTCAAATGTTTTATTTTTGAACGTCAGTTCACATTTGTAGGTGGATCATCAGTGTTAGAGCTAAAATTAGCATGTTTAAAGTGATTTTCATGCTTCCAGGGGCCCAAAACACAAGATTTATGGAATGGTTAAAAGTGCATGAAAATGGCCAATTTATTCACACTGAGTTCTCAAAAAGGGTTTCTTCACCCCGGGAAGTTAATTAAATACCATTTTGAGGCATTTAATGTTCGAGCAAAAACGGCTGATTTTCGACAAAAGAGATAACACCCCCCCATTACGTCATGCTTCAGAAATGTGGAAAATGGTCCGTTTTCAAATGTTTTATTTTTGAACGTCAGTTCACATTTGTAGGTGGATCATCAGTGTTAGAGCTAAAATTAGCATGTTTAAAGTGATTTTCATGCTTCCAGGGGCTCGGGAAGTTAATTAAATACCATTTGGAGGCATTTAATGTTCGAGCAAAAACGGCTGATTTTCGACAAAAGAGATAACACCCCCCCATTACGTCATGCTTCAGAAATGTGGAAAATGGTCCGTTTTCAAATGTTTTATTTTTGAACGTCAGTTCACATTTGTAGGTGGATCATCAGTGTTAGAGCTAAAATTAGCATGTTTAAAGTGATTTTCATGCTTCCAGGGGCCCAAAACACAAGATTTATGGAATGGTTAAAAGTGCATGAAAATGGCCAATTTATTCACTCTGAGTTCTCAAAAAGGGTTTCTTCACCCCGGGAAGTTAATTAAATACCATTTGGAGGCATTTAATGTTCGAGCAAAAACGGCTGATTTTCGACAAAAGAGATAACACCCCCCCATTACGTCATGCTTCAGAAATGTGGAAAATGGTCCGTTTTCAAATGTTTTATTTTTGAACGTCAGTTCACATTTGTAGGTGGATCATCAGTGTTAGAGCTAAAATTAGCATGTTTAAAGTGATTTTCATGCTTCCAGGGGCTCGGGAAGTTAATTAAATACCATTTGGAGGCATTTAATGTTCGAGCAAAAACGGCTGATTTTCGACAAAAGAGATAACACCCCCCCATTACGTCATGCTTCAGAAATGTGGAAAATGGTCCGTTTTCAAATGTTTTATTTTTGAACGTCAGTTCACATTTGTAGGTGGATCATCAGTGTTAGAGCTAAAATTAGCATGTTTAAAGTGATTTTCATGCTTCCAGGGGCTCGGGAAGTTAATTAAATACCATTTGGAGGCATTTAATGTTCGAGCAAAAACGGCTGATTTTCGACAAAAGAGATAACACCCCCCCATTACGTCATGCTTCAGAAATGTGGAAAATGGTCCGTTTTCAAATGTTTTATTTTTGAACGTCAGTTCACATTTGTAGGTGGATCATCAGTGTTAGAGCTAAAATTAGCATGTTTAAAGTGATTTTCATGCTTCCAGGGGCTCGGGAAGTTAATTAAATACCATTTGGAGGCATTTAATGTTCGAGCAAAAACGGCTGATTTTCGACAAAAGAGATAACACCCCCCATTACGTCATGCTTCAGAAATGTGGAAAATGGTCCGTTTTCAAATGTTTTATTTTTGAACGTCAGTTCACATTTGTAGGTGGATCATCAGTGTTAGAGCTAAAATTAGCATGTTTAAAGTGATTTTCATGCTTTCAGGGGCTCGGGAAGTTAATTAAATACCATTCGGAGGCATTTAATGTTCGAGCAAAAACGGCTGATTTTCGACAAAAGAGATAACACCCCCCCATTACGTCATGCTTCAGAAATGTGGAAAATGGTCCGTTTTCAAATGTTTTATTTTTGAACGTCAGTTCACATTTGTAGGTGGATCATCAGTGTTAGAGCTAAAATGAGCATGTTTAAAGTGATTTTCATGCTTCCAGGGGCTCGGGAAGTGAAATAAATACCATTTGGAGGCATTTAATGTTCGAGCAAAAACGGCTGATTTTCGACAAAAGAGATAACACCCCCCCATTACGTCATGCTTCAGAAATGTGGAAAATGGTCCGTTTTCAAATGTTTTATTTTTGAACGTCAGTTCACATTTGTAGGTGGATCATCAGTGTTAGAGCTAAAATTAGCATGTTTAAAGTGATTTTCATGCTTCCAGGGGCTCGGGAAGTGAAATAAATACCATTTGGAGGCATTTAATGTTCGAGCAAAAACGGCTGATTTTCGACAAAAGAGATAACACCCCCCCATTACGTCATGCTTCAGAAATGTGGAAAATGGTCCGTTTTCAAATGTTTTATTTTTGAACGTCAGTTCACATTTGTAGGTGGATCATCAGTGTTAGAGCTAAAATTAGCATGTTTAAAGTTATTTTCATGCTTCCAGGGGCCCAAAACACAAGATTTATGGAATGGTTAAAAGTGCATGAAAATGGCCAATTTACTCACTCTGAGTTCTCAAAAAGGGTTTCTTCACCCCGGGAAGTTAATTAAATACCATTTGGAGGCATTTAATGTTCGAGCAAAAACGGCTGATTTTCGACAAAAGAGATAACACCCCCCCATTACGTCATGCTTCAGAAATGTGGAAAATGGTCCGTTTTCAAATGTTTTATTTTTGAACGTCAGTTCACATTTGTAGGTGGATCATCAGTGTTAGAGCTAAAATTAGCATGTTTAAAGTGATTTTCATGCTTCCAGGGGCTCGGGAAGTGAAATAAATACCATTTGGAGGCATTTAATGTTCGAGCAAAAACGGCTGATTTTCGACAAAAGAGATAACACCCCCCCATTACGTCATGCTTCAGAAATGTGGAAAATGGTCCGTTTTCAAATGTTTTATTTTTGAACGTCAGTTCACATTTGTAGGTGGATCATCAGTGTTAGAGCTAAAATTAGCATGTTTAAAGTTATTTTCATGCTTCCAGGGGCCCAAAACACAAGATTTATGGAATGGTTAAAAGTGCATGAAAATGGCCAATTTACTCACTCTGAGTTCTCAAAAAGGGTTTCTTCACCCCGGGAAGTTAATTAAATACCATTTGGAGGCATTTAATGTTCGAGCAAAAACGGCTGATTTTCGACAAAAGAGATAACACCCCCCCATTACGTCATGCTTCAGAAATGTGGAAAATGGTCCGTTTTCAAATGTTTTATTTTTGAACGTCAGTTCACATTTGTAGGTGGATCAGTGTTAGAGCTAAAATTAGCATGTTTAAAGTGATTTTCATGCTTCTAGGGGCTCGGGAAGTTAATTAAATACCATTTGGAGGCATTTAATGTTCGAGCAAAAACGGCTGATTTTCGACAAAAGAGATAACACCCCCCCATTACGTCATGCTTCAGAAATGTGGAAAATGGTCCGTTTTCAAATGTTTTATTTTTGAACGTCAGTTCACATTTGTAGGTGGATCATCAGTGTTAGAGCTAAAATTAGCATGTTTAAAGTGATTTTCATGCTTCCAGGGGCCCAAAACACAAGATTTATGGAATGGTTAAAAGTGCATGAAAATGGCCAATTTACTCACTCTGAGTTCTCAAAAAGGGTTTCTTCACCCCGGGAAGTTAATTAAATACCATTTGGAGGCATTTAATGTTCGAGCAAAAACGGCTGATTTTCGACAAAAGAGATAACACCCCCCCATTACGTCATGCTTCAGAAATGTGGAAAATGGTCCGTTTTCAAATGTTTTATTTTTGAACGTCAGTTCACATTTGTAGGTGGATCATCAGTGTTAGAGCTAAAATTAGCATGTTTAAAGTGATTTTCATGCTTCCAGGGGCTCGGGAAGTGAAATAAATACCATTTGGAGGCATTTAATGTTCGAGCAAAAACGGCTGATTTTCGACAAAAGAGATAACACCCCCCCATTACGTCATGCTTCAGAAATGTGGAAAATGGTCCGTTTTCAAATGTTTTATTTTTGAACGTCAGTTCACATTTGTAGGTGGATCATCAGTGTTAGAGCTAAAATTAGCATGTTTAAAGTTATTTTCATGCTTCCAGGGGCCCAAAACACAAGATTTATGGAATGGTTAAAAGTGCATGAAAATGGCCAATTTACTCACTCTGAGTTCTCAAAAAGGGTTTCTTCACCCCGGGAAGTTAATTAAATACCATTTGGAGGCATTTAATGTTCGAGCAAAAACGGCTGATTTTCGACAAAAGAGATAACACCCCCCCATTACGTCATGCTTCAGAAATGTGGAAAATGGTCCGTTTTCAAATGTTTTATTTTTGAACGTCAGTTCACATTTGTAGGTGGATCAGTGTTAGAGCTAAAATTAGCATGTTTAAAGTGATTTTCATGCTTCTAGGGGCTCGGGAAGTTAATTAAATACCATTTGGAGGCATTTAATGTTCGAGCAAAAACGGCTGATTTTCGACAAAAGAGATAACACCCCCCCATTACGTCATGCTTCAGAAATGTGGAAAATGGTCCGTTTTCAAATGTTTTATTTTTGAACGTCAGTTCACATTTGTAGGTGGATCATCAGTGTTAGAGCTAAAATTAGCATGTTTAAAGTGATTTTCATGCTTCCAGGGGCCCAAAACACAAGATTTATGGAATGGTTAAAAGTGCATGAAAATGGCCAATTTACTCACTCTGAGTTCTCAAAAAGGGTTTCTTCACCCCGGGAAGTTAATTAAATACCATTTGGAGGCATTTAATGTTCGAGCAAAAACGGCTGATTTTCGACAAAAGAGATAACACCCCCCCATTACGTCATGCTTCAGAAATGTGGAAAATGGTCCGTTTTCAAATGTTTTATTTTTGAACGTCAGTTCACATTTGTAGGTGGATCATCAGTGTTAGAGCTAAAATTAGCATGTTTAAAGTGATTTTCATGCTTCCAGGGGCTCGGGAAGTTAATTAAATACCATTTGGAGGCATTTAATGTTCGAGCAAAAACGGCTGATTTTCGACAAAAGAGATAACACCCCCCCATTACGTCATGCTTCAGAAATGTGGAAAATGGTCCGTTTTCAAATGTTTTATTTTTGAACGTCAGTTCACATTTGTAGGTGGATCATCAGTGTTAGAGCTAAAATTAGCATGTTTAAAGTTATTTTCATGCTTCCAGGGGCCCAAAACACAAGATTAATGGAATGGTTAAAAGTGCATGAAAATGGCCAATTTACTCACTCTGAGTTCTCAAAAAGGGTTTCTTCACCCCGGGAAGTTAATTAAATACCATTTGGAGGCATTTAATGTTCGAGCAAAAACGGCTGATTTTCGACAAAAGAGATAACACCCCCCCATTACGTCATGCTTCAGAAATGTGGAAAATGGTCCGTTTTCAAATGTTTTATTTTTGAACGTCAGTTCATATGGCTGAGATACCCGCCACCCCCTCTCAACACAATCCCCAAAAGGAGGGAAACCGGAAACAGTTCTTAAAGTTTTTGGAAGTGGGAGGGAGTGACCCTCCCGGCCGTATTTATTAAACAAAATTAAAAACATTAAACGTTTCATGTTATGTACAATTTCATTAACACATTGCGATGTTTGACTAACCTTAACATATTCTCTAATACAGAGGTTCTCCTAGCCGAACTAGCATCCTACAAAACATTCTCTAGAAATACTGAAATTGTACATCCTAACGTTTAAGGGCCAACGGCAAGGTCATAACCGGTGTCAAGATCCCTAACCAGACTTACCCCTCCCACTTGGGAGGGGCGACAGCACAGAGGCTTACCTCAAGTGCAACTACTAACAATTTCCCTTGACTTGACGGGGGCACTTAAGACTCGACGCCATTTAAAGGTCGTTCGAAGACTCGTGTGAGGTATCTAGAAGGTATCGTGGACCTCCCCCCACCCCACACAACTTACCGCATCTGCCGTCGCAGATGACACTGGCCCCGGGAAATTCCCCAGGAGGGGGCTGTAACCCCTCCTACAAAGGAAGGGGCCTTGACCGCCTTTCCTTTACTTCCGGCGACCCACCCTTAGACGGGACCGCCTCCCCACTGAGGGGCCAATGGCCACCTCTCCCGAGCGCTCCCATCCGTGTTGGGTGACGCCCACTCATAGGGATCTTCTAATTAGTGCTCACCGATCATGACCTTACCGCCTACCAAAAAATAAATACGACAATTCTTACTCAAACCTATGTAAACATTGGTCGCTACGACCGAAAGAGCATGCTTAAAGATACAACACTATATCAAATCATTTTCATCGTAAAAACCTACACGACATTCACCATTCTTTATTAGGCTCAACATCAAACTGATACCTTCACAGCCTGTAAACGAAACGGAAAACATATTTATAAATTCACTTTATTACAAAACAACTGGCTGTCCTCAGGGGCTGGTGGGTGGGTCAAAATTGGCTCTTCGTTCTGTCCCGAGCTCACGTGCAGCGAGGAGGTGCAACTTCGGAGCACAAGAACAAGAGGACGTCTTCTGGTCTTGCGTCTCTTTTTATCCGTCTTCAGGGCGGGCGTAAACCCGCCCCTGCCTGCCCCTAGGGCGGGGCTGGCTACGTCGGTGTCTAGGCCAGCCCACTCTAGGGCGGGAAAAGACGCGCCCCGGCTACGCAGCTTCGGGCATACCAGCCGAGACGCGCCTCCCGCCCAAAAATGGCTTCCCGGGGGGATCGAGGCACTCCGCCATACGTTCGGGGGGACCGAGTGGTCGCCCCTTTCCATATGGCTGAGATACCCGCCACCCCCTCTCAACACAATCCCCAAAAGGAGGGAAACCGGAAACAGTTCTTAAAGTTTTTGGAAGTGGGAGGGAGTGACCCTCCCGGCCGTATTTATTAAACAAAATTAAAAACATTAAACGTTTCATGTTATGTACAATTTCATTAACACATTGCGATGTTTGACTAACCTTAACATATTCTCTAATACAGAGGTTCTCCTAGCCGAACTAGCATCCTACAAAATATTCTCTAGAAATACTGAAATTGTACATCCTAACGTTTAAGGGCCAACGGCAAGGTCATAACCGGTGTCAAGATCCCTAACCAGACTTACCCCTCCCACTTGGGAGGGGCGACAGCACAGAGGCTTACCTCAAGTGCAACTACTAACAATTTCCCTTGACTTGACGGGGGCACTTAAGACTCGACGCCATTTAAAGGTCGTTCGAAGACTCGTGTGAGGTATCTAGAAGGTATCGTGGACCTCCCCCCACCCCACACAACTTACCGCATCTGCCGTCGCAGATGACACTGGCCCCGGGAAATTCCCCAGGAGGGGGCTGTAACCCCTCCTACAAAGGAAGGGGCCTTGACCGCCTTTCCTTTACTTCCGGCGACCCACCCTTAGACGGGACCGCCTCCCCACTGAGGGGCCAATGGCCACCTCTCCCGAGCGCTCCCATCCGTGTTGGGTGACGCCCACTCATAGGGATCTTCTAATTAGTGCTCACCGATCATGACCTTACCGCCACAGGTCCGGATAGTTGACCGGCTATCCGGACCCCCCACAAGACTCCTACCTAAAGGTCATGTTTTAACGTTTTTAACCAAGCTAAGAAGTCTCCTATGAGTAACTCATTCCCCACCCTTGACAAATGCACACCATCCCCCAAATACATACTGTCATCATTAATACAACTATGCGAGATCGAATGCAATGTCTTGGAACGGAACAGCCTACTCACTTTGTTATTCAATTTTTTAACAGAATGATTCAAAGCAGGGATCGAGATAGCCCCCCGCCACACTTTTCGTGGGATCATATGAGACCACGCAATTATGCACCCCGGAACTCTCCTCGCTAACCAACTTACCGTGGAAAGCATAGCCTCCAGGAGAAGTCGTCTACCGGTGGTGACCAAATCATTGCCCCCTAAATGCACTATGACTATGGACGGCGGTGACCTCATCCGCCCTAACAAACCCTCAAAGAATGCTTGAAACTGGTCAATACAGAGACCGCCTCTTCCGTAGAAGGACACTCTGTACCCGTATTCCCCAGGTACGTGAATCATGTCACCTGCTTTGAATACGTCTGCGGCCCGTCTCACGTATGAGTGGCCCACGACCCACACCTCCTTTCTCACAGCCGGTGATGTCTGACCGCTGGCCTGGTGTTGGGTCGACTGCATAGTCCGCCCTGCCGCGTAGGCTTGCGCAACTGAAAACAAACAAAAGACAAGAAGCGTGAGTATATGATTTACAGCTTCACAACATGTGCAATCGCACATATCTCTTATAACAATTGGAGGACCAACGCCCCACTCGTTTCACTTGCTCTACATTAAGACCCCTGGCTGTAGCTTCAGTGGCAGCCCCTATTCGAAAGGAATGGGTCCCGAATTCGCCCGGGTCCAAGCCCGCTGCGGCAATGGCCATTGCAAGCACCCGCTGAAACTGAAACCTCGTCAGCGGGGTGGCGTCTGCATGCCTCAACAAAGTCCCCCCCCATGATGCCACCCTTCGTGCTAGGTAATCTTCTAAACACTGAACCGGACACATGGAGGACCCGGGGGTCCTGCGAATGATCGTGCAGTCCCCCCTCCCATCTTGGTCGGTCTTGGACCCGAGAAAGGAGACAATCATCGCATCGCCCCTGATCTGAACGTGTTCCCGGCACAACCCCCCCACCACATCCTGTTTGTTTCTTGCAACCAGCTCACTTATCCTCATAGCCCCGTGGAATGCCAGCGTAAATGCAGTCCGGAACAAACACGTCTCGAAAGGAGACGAGCATGTGGTAGGGAGTGTGGCCAGCAACTGGGACAACCTATCCAGACCTATCGGTCGTCTCACATCTACTCTGCGACCCTCGAGGCGTTGCCACCCACGCAGCGCCTTTTGTACTGCAAAAGATGCTGTCGGGTCCTGGATATTATGGGCCCTGGCAACAAAGGAAATGGCGGCACGATGCCTTTGGGCCGTAGCCACCGATTTCCCAGCCCTACGTAAGGACATCAGAAAATGTACAACCCACTCTTCCTGACCCCAAAGTCCCCCTCTCTCAGTCCCCAAAAAGGCTAAATAGGCCTGAAACGCCCCTTCATATGCCTTCCTTGTCCTGGGTGCTAGACTCTCTCCCACGAGGTGACGAAGTTCGGGGCACCGAGAGACCAGAGAGCTTCGGGGAAGGGTGCCGGCTCTGGGTCCGCTGAAGGAAGGAAACCCGAGAAAGCCTGCATGTGAAAACGAGACAGTGCATCAGCCGCCTGATTCATCACCCCCGGGACATGTTTTGCTCTGAATATCACGTTCAGTTGCATACACAGTAGGACAATTTCTTTGAGCAGCCTCAAAATCAGTTTACAACGGGCTGCCTGACTATTGATGCATTCTACAACGGTCATATTGTCAGACCAGAACACGACAGAATGATCTCTGAACCCTTCAGGCCAGGTTCTCAGGGCCACCAGAATGGGAAACAGTTCAAGGAAAGCAATATTACTCGTCAGCCCCTTCTCGTGCCACCATAGGGGCCACCTTTGTGCAGACCATTTTGTGCCGAAGATGGCGCCAAAGCCTATGCTTCCCGCTGAATCTGTCCATAGCCCAAGCTCCTCGGAGGATACGGCTGGCTTGTTCCAGACGACTCGACCATTGAAGTCCGCCAAAAATGCTAACCAAATACGCATGTCCTGGCGGACCTCGGCCGATAACCTCGTGCGATGATGACCCTCCTCTAAGCCAACCATTGCTTGGGCGATTGAGCGGGAAAAGGGGCGGGCCATTGGGATCACTCTCAAGGCAAAGTTCAACTTCCCCACCAATTGTTGCAACTGATGCAGTGTAACCTTAGATGCAGTTAAACATACTTGGAGGGCTGCCCTAAACTTCAACACTTTGCTAGCTGGTAAACGGAAACACCCCTCCCTAGAGTCCAACTCGATCCCCAAAAACTCGAGGCAAGTCGTGGGACCCATAGTTTTACCTGGTGCCAATGGCACGCCAAAATGACCCATCAACACACAGAATTCAGCTAAGGCCTGGGCACATTCGGGATTTCCGGCGGGGCCAAGGAACAGAAAGTCGTCAAGGTAGTGCATTACATTTCGGAAACCCGTTTTCATAGTGAACACCCATTGCAGGAAAGTACCGAATTTCTCAAAATAAGCACATGATATAGAGCATCCCATTGGCATACACTTATCCATGTAAAATGACCCCTGAAACCCGAATCCCAGAAGACGCTGGTCGTCTGGGTGTACCGGGAGCAACCGGAACGCTGATTCGATATCTGATTTCGCCATCAACGTCCCGGGCCCCAGGCGATTCAAGATGGCTACTGCCTCATCAAACGATGCGTATCGCACCGAACAAAGCTCTGGATCAATTGCATCGTTCACCGAAAGACCATGTGGAGCAGACAGATTATGGATCAAACGAAACTCACCTGGGTCCTTCTTGGGGACCACCCCTAACGGAGAACAGACAAAATGCGGTACCGGGGGTACACTAAACGGGCCGGCGACCCGTCCCCGGCTAACCTCTTTCTGAATTTTCTCTTGAACTACAGATGTATGTTGTAAAACGGAAAGTTGATTTTTGCACGTCCCTACACCCTGAAAGTCCCCCACCGGGATGCGGAAACCATGTGTAAAACCGTTCCGCAGCACCCCAGCAGAAGTATGATCCGGGTATTCGCTGAGCCAGGGAATCATTGCCAAGGTATCAATCGGGGTTGGTAAAGGCGCCCCTCGGACTATCTTAGACCTGTTTGGCGCCTCCCTTACCCCCATTCTCACTCGTTCTGGCTCTGCACGATGACTCAGGATGGGACGACCCACAAGTACTACATTCATGTTTGAATTTACACGATCCCGGAGGCCTGGTACATTTCCCCTTGTTGAAATTAAAGCAGAAACCCTTTTTCCCTGTATTGCCTGCGGGTCTCGAATAATCGTCGGTGCTCGTACTTGGTCGAAAGGGCGTCCCCACATTTTGGCGGGAGTAATCAACAACATTGCTCCCAACCAATGGCATTTTTAACATTCCTGATTCTTTCATTTTATCCCATGTCACAGAATCGTAACAATCCCAAGTCAAACTCTTGTTATGCTCCTTTTCTTTCCTGAACAGATTGTCATAACAGAACCAATGGTTACCTTGATACGCTGTCGAGTAACCCATAATTCGTGATTGATAAATGGGAAACTCAGGAAGCAACTCGGGCCTACGTTCCCCCAAAATCGATGTAAAAATACCCCACGCATTGCCCCAGTTGCCAATATTCTCATTTACCTTGAAGGCGGCCATTTTTGCGCGCCAAACACTTGGATGCATTAGGTCCTTCTGACTCTTGACATGCTCTAACTCATAATGATCGACAAGCAAGGAGAATATATTCACGTATTCCCCCGCCCAAATCTTTTCTTTTATTGCTAAGGGAACATGCTGCCCCAATCTTTCTCTACGAGAGGGTGCTGACTCGTCCCTTGCGATCGGCAATGGCCGCTTACCTGAACCGGATGCTGCGTCTACCACTTGCGGCTTTTCTATCACCGCCACCGGTGCGGTCACCTTGGCTGCTTCTTTTTCCTTACGCAGCTTTCTTATCAGTGCCTGTGCCTCGGCAGCCGTGGCGCCCTCAGTACTATCGCCCAACCACGCTGCTAGCTGTGCTGCCAGCTCGGGGGGCATATCCTCGTTGGATGTCGGGGTGATGACAACGGGGATTGGATTCCCCTCCATCGGTAGCGGGGTCGGCACCTCGAGCGGGGCAGAGGGAGCCGGGACACTTCCCCCCGCTGGAACCCTTCTCGGCCTCTTAGGTCTCCCTCCAGCCGGTGGTTGGCCCGCTCCCTCCTCCCCGTCTCGCTCCGCCAGCCGCTTCTTTATGTCGGACATATCCTTAAAGAGGGCCCGAACCATCTGCTCAGTCGTCATTCCCTTTGCGCCTTTCTTGGGCATCTCTCCGACGAAGTATCTAGAAGACAAAGAAAAAGATCAAAAACGCTCAAAATTGGCTCTTCGTTCTGTCCCGAGCTCACGTGCAGCGAGGAGGTGCAACTTCGGAGCACAAGAACAAGAGGACGTCTTCTGGTCTTGCGTCTCTTTTTATCCGTCTTCAGGGCGGGCGTAAACCCGCCCCTGCCTGCCCCTAGGGCGGGGCTGGCTACGTCGGTGTCTAGGCCAGCCCACTCTAGGGCGGGAAAAGACGCGCCCCGGCTACGCCGCTTCGGGCATACCAGCCGAGACGCGCCTCCCGCCCAAAAATGGCTTCCCGGGGGGATCGAGGCACTCCGCCATACGTTCGGGGGGACCGAGTGGTCGCCCCTTTCCACATTTGTAGGTGGATCATCAGTGTTAGAGCTAAAATTAGCATGTTTAAAGTGATTTTCATGCTTCCAGGGGCTCGGGAAGTTAATTAAATACCATTTGGAGGCATTTAATGTTCGAGCAAAAACGGCTGATTTTCGACAAAAGAGATAACACCCCCCCATTACGTCATGCTTCAGAAATGTGGAAAATGGTCCGTTTTCAAATGTTTTATTTTTGAACGTCAGTTCACATTTGTAGGTGGATCATCAGTGTTAGAGCTAAAATTAGCATGTTTAAAGTGATTTTCATGCTTCCAGGGGCCCAAAACACAAGATTTATGGAATGGTTAAAAGTGCATGAAAATGGCCAATTTACTCACTCTGAGTTCTCAAAAAGGGTTTCTTCACCCCGGGAAGTTAATTAAATACCATTTGGAGGCATTTAATGTTCGAGCAAAAACGGCTGATTTTCGACAAAAGAGATAACACCCCCCCATTACGTCATGCTTCAGAAATGTGGAAAATGGTCCGTTTTCAAATGTTTTATTTTTGAACGTCAGTTCACATTTGTAGGTGGATCAGTGTTAGAGCTAAAATTAGCATGTTTAAAGTGATTTTCATGCTTCTAGGGGCTCGGGAAGTTAATTAAATACCATTTGGAGGCATTTAATGTTCGAGCAAAAACGGCTGATTTTCGACAAAAGAGATAACACCCCCCCCATTACGTCATGCTTCAGAAATGTGGAAAATGGTCCGTTTTCAAATGTTTTATTTTTGAACGTCAGTTCACATTTGTAGGTGGATCATCAGTGTTAGAGCTAAAATTAGCATGTTTAAAGTGATTTTCATGCTTCCAGGGGCCCAAAACACAAGATTTATGGAATGGTTAAAAGTGCATGAAAATGGCCAATTTACTCACTCTGAGTTCTCAAAAAGGGTTTCTTCACCCCGGGAAGTTAATTAAATACCATTTGGAGGCATTTAATGTTCGAGCAAAAACGGCTGATTTTCGACAAAAGAGATAACACCCCCCCATTACGTCATGCTTCAGAAATGTGGAAAATGGTCCGTTTTCAAATGTTTTATTTTTGAACGTCAGTTCACATTTGTAGGTGGATCATCAGTGTTAGAGCTAAAATTAGCATGTTTAAAGTGATTTTCATGCTTCCAGGGGCTCGGGAAGTTAATTAAATACCATTTGGAGGCATTTAATGTTCGAGCAAAAACGGCTGATTTTCGACAAAAGAGATAACACCCCCCCATTACGTCATGCTTCAGAAATGTGGAAAATGGTCCGTTTTCAAATGTTTTATTTTTGAACGTCAGTTCACATTTGTAGGTGGATCATCAGTGTTAGAGCTAAAATTAGCATGTTTAAAGTGATTTTCATGCTTCCAGGGGCCCAAAACACAAGATTAATGGAATGGTTAAAAGTGCATGAAAATGGCCAATTTACTCACTCTGAGTTCTCAAAAAGGGTTTCTTCACCCCGGGAAGTTAATTAAATACCATTTGGAGGCATTTAATGTTCGAGCAAAAACGGCTGATTTTCGACAAAAGAGATAACACCCCCCCATTACGTCATGCTTCAGAAATGTGGAAAATGGTCCGTTTTCAAATGTTTTATTTTTGAACGTCAGTTCACATTTGTAGGTGGATCATCAGTGTTAGAGCTAAAATTAGCATGTTTAAAGTGATTTTCATGCTTCCAGGGGCTCGGGAAGTTAATTAAATACCATTTGGAGGCATTTAATGTTCGAGCAAAAACGGCTGATTTTCGACAAAAGAGATAACACCCCCCCATTACGTCATGCTTCAGAAATGTGGAAAATGGTCCGTTTTCAAATGTTTTATTTTTGAACGTCAGTTCACATTTGTAGGTGGATCATCAGTGTTAGAGCTAAAATTAGCATGTTTAAAGTGATTTTCATGCTTCCAGGGGCCCAAAACACAAGATTTATGGAATGGTTAAAAGTGCATGAAAATGGCCAATTTACTCACTCTGAGTTCTCAAAAAGGGTTTCTTCACCCCGGGAAGTTAATTAAATACCATTTGGAGGCATTTAATGTTCGAGCAAAAACGGCTGATTTTCGACAAAAGAGATAACACCCCCCCATTACGTCATGCTTCAGAAATGTGGAAAATGGTCCGTTTTCAAATGTTTTATTTTTGAACGTCAGTTCACATTTGTAGGTGGATCATCAGTGTTAGAGCTAAAATTAGCATGTTTAAAGTGATTTTCATGCTTCCAGGGGCTCGGGAAGTTAATTAAATACCATTTGGAGGCATTTAATGTTCGAGCAAAAACGGCTGATTTTCGACAAAAGAGATAACACCCCCCCATTACGTCATGCTTCAGAAATGTGGAAAATGGTCCGTTTTCAAATGTTTTATTTTTGAACGTCAGTTCACATTTGTAGGTGGATCATCAGTGTTAGAGCTAAAATTAGCATGTTTAAAGTGATTTTCATGCTTCCAGGGGCTCGGGAAGTGAAATAAATACCATTTGGAGGCATTTAATGTTCGAGCAAAAACGGCTGATTTTCGACAAAAGAGATAACACCCCCCCATTACGTCATGCTTCAGAAATGTGGAAAATGGTCCGTTTTCAAATGTTTTATTTTTGAACGTCAGTTCACATTTGTAGGTGGATCATCAGTGTTAGAGCTAAAATTAGCATGTTTAAAGTGATTTTCATGCTTCCAGGGGCCCCAAACACAAGATTTATGGAATGGTTAAAAGTGCATGAAAATGGCCAATTTACTCACTCTGAGTTCTCAAAAGGGTTTCTTCACCCCGGGAAGTTAATTAAATACCATTTGGAGGCATTTAATGTTCGAGCAAAAACGGCTGATTTTCGACAAAAGAGATAACACCCCCCCATTACGTCATGCTTCAGAAATGTGGAAAATGGTCCGTTTTCAAATGTTTTATTTTTGAACGTCAGTTCACATTTGTAGGTGGATCATCAGTGTTAGAGCTAAAATTAGCATGTTTAAAGTGATTTTCATGCTTCCAGGGGCTCGGGAAGTTAATTAAATACCATTTGGAGGCATTTAATGTTCGAGCAAAAACGGCTGATTTTCGACAAAAGAGATAACACCCCCCCATTACGTCATGCTTCAGAAATGTGGAAAATGGTCCGTTTTCAAATGTTTTATTTTTGAACGTCAGTTCACATTTGTAGGTGGATCATCAGTGTTAGAGCTAAAATTAGCATGTTTAAAGTGATTTTCATGCTTCCAGGGGCCCAAAACACAAGATTTATGGAATGGTTAAAAGTGCATGAAAATGGCCAATTTACTCACTCTGAGTTCTCAAAAAGGGTTTCTTCACCCCGGGAAGTTAATTAAATACCATTTGGAGGCATTTAATGTTCGAGCAAAAACGGCTGATTTTCGACAAAAGAGATAACACCCCCCCATTACGTCATGCTTCAGAAATGTGGAAAATGGTCCGTTTTCAAATGTTTTATTTTTGAACGTCAGTTCACATTTGTAGGTGGATCATCAGTGTTAGAGCTAAAATTAGCATGTTTAAAGTGATTTTCATGCTTCCAGGGGCTCGGGAAGTTAATTAAATACCATTTGGAGGCATTTAATGTTCGAGCAAAAACGGCTGATTTTCGACAAAAGAGATAACACCCCCCCATTACGTCATGCTTCAGAAATGTGGAAAATGGTCCGTTTTCAAATGTTTTATTTTTGAACGTCAGTTCACATTTGTAGGTGGATCATCAGTGTTAGAGCTAAAATTTGCATGTTTAAAGTGATTTTCATGCTTCCAGGGGCTCGGGAAGTTAATTAAATACCATTTGGAGGCATTTAATGTTCGAGCAAAAACGGCTGATTTTCGACAAAAGAGATAACACCCCCCCATTACGTCATGCTTCAGAAATGTGGAAAATGGTCCGTTTTCAAATGTTTTATTTTTGAACGTCAGTTCACATTTGTAGGTGGATCATCAGTGTTAGAGCTAAAATTAGCATGTTTAAAGTGATTTTCATGCTTCCAGGGGCCCAAAACACAAGATTTATGGAATGGTTAAAAGTGCATGAAAATGGCCAATTTACTCACTCTGAGTTCTCAAAAAGGGTTTCTTCACCCCGGGAAGTTAATTAAATACCATTTGGAGGCATTTAATGTTCGAGCAAAAACGGCTGATTTTCGACAAAAGAGATAACACCCCCCCATTACGTCATGCTTCAGAAATGTGGAAAATGGTCCGTTTTCAAATGTTTTATTTTTGAACGTCAGTTCACATTTGTAGGTGGATCATCAGTGTTAGAGCTAAAATTAGCATGTTTAAAGTGATTTTCATGCTTCCAGGGGCACAGGAAGTTAATTAAATACCATTTGGAGGCATTTAATGTTCGAGCAAAAACGGCTGATTTTCGACAAAAGAGATAACACCCCCCCATTACGTCATGCTTCAGAAATGTGGAAAATGGTCCGTTTTCAAATGTTTTATTTTTGAACGTCAGTTCACATTTGTAGGTGGATCATCAGTGTTAGAGCTAAAATTAGCATGTTTAAAGTGATTTTCATGCTTCCAGGGGCTCGGGAAGTGAAATAAATACCATTTGGAGGCATTTAATGTTCGAGCAAAAACGGCTGATTTTCGACAAAAGAGATAACACCCCCCCATTACGTCATGCTTCAGAAATGTGGAAAATGGTCCGTTTTCAAATGTTTTATTTTTGAACGTCAGTTCACATTTGTAGGTGGATCATCAGTGTTAGAGCTAAAATTAGCATGTTTAAAGTGATTTTCATGCTTCCAGGGGCCCCAAACACAAGATTTATGGAATGGTTAAAAGTGCATGAAAATGGCCAATTTACTCACTCTGAGTTCTCAAAAGGGTTTCTTCACCCCGGGAAGTTAATTAAATACCATTTGGAGGCATTTAATGTTCGAGCAAAAACGGCTGATTTTCGACAAAAGAGATAACACCCCCCCATTACGTCATGCTTCAGAAATGTGGAAAATGGTCCGTTTTCAAATGTTTTATTTTTGAACGTCAGTTCACATTTGTAGGTGGATCATCAGTGTTGGAGCTAAAATTAGCATGTTTAAAGTGATTTTCATGCTTCCAGGGGCTCGGGAAGTTAATTAAATACCATTTGGAGGCATTTAATGTTCGAGCAAAAACGGCTGATTTTCGACAAAAGAGATAACACCCCCCCATTACGTCATGCTTCAGAAATGTGGAAAATGGTCCGTTTTCAAATGTTTTATTTTTGAACGTCAGTTCACATTTGTAGGTGGATCATCAGTGTTAGAGCTAAAATTAGCATGTTTAAAGTGATTTTCATGCTTCCAGGGGCCCAAAACACAAGATTTATGGAATGGTTAAAAGTGCAAGAAAATGGCCAATTTACTCACGCTGAGTTCTCAAAAAGGGTTTCTTCACCCCGGGAAGTTAATTAAATACCATTTGGAGGCATTTAATGTTCGAGCAAAAACGGCTGATTTTCGACAAAAGAGATAACACCCCCCCATTACGTCATGCTTCAGAAATGTGGAAAATGGTCCGTTTTCAAATGTTTTATTTTTGAACGTCAGTTCACATTTGTAGGTGGATCATCAGTGTTAGAGCTAAAATTAGCATGTTTAAAGTGATTTTCATGCTTCCAGGGGCTCGGGAAGTTAATTAAATACCATTTGGAGGCATTTAATGTTCGAGCAAAAACGGCTGATTTTCGACAAAAGAGATAACACCCCCCCATTACGTCATGCTTCAGAAATGTGGAAAATGGTCCGTTTTCAAATGTTTTATTTTTGAACGTCAGTTCACATTTGTAGGTGGATCATCAGTGTTAGAGCTAAAATTAGCATGTTTAAAGTGATTTTCATGCTTCCAGGGGCTCGGGAAGTTAATTAAATACCATTTGGAGGCATTTAATGTTCGAGCAAAAACGGCTGATTTTCGACAAAAGAGATAACACCCCCCCATTACGTCATGCTTCAGAAATGTGGAAAATGGTCCGTTTTCAAATGTTTTATTTTTGAACGTCAGTTCACATTTGTAGGTGGATCATCAGTGTTAGAGCTAAAATTAGCATGTTTAAAGTGATTTTCATGCTTCCAGGGGCCCAAAACACAAGATTAATGGAATGGTTAAAAGTGCATGAAAATGGCCAATTTACTCACTCTGAGTTCTCAAAAAGGGTTTCTTCACCCCGGGAAGTGAAATAAATACCATTTGGAGGCATTTAATGTTCGAGCAAAAACGGATGATTTTCGACAAAAGAGATAACACCCCCCCATTACGTCATGCTTCAGAAATGTGGAAAATGGTCCGTTTTCAAATGTTTTATTTTTGAACGTCAGTTCACATTTGTAGGTGGATCATCAGTGTTAGAGCTAAAATTAGCATGTTTAAAGTGATTTTCATGCTTCCAGGGGCTCGGGAAGTTAATTAAATACCATTTGGAGGCATTTAATGTTCGAGCAAAAACGGCTGATTTTCGACAAAAGAGATAACACCCCCCCATTACGTCATGCTTCAGAAATGTGGAAAATGGTCCGTTTTCAAATGTTTTATTTTTGAACGTCAGTTCACATTTGTAGGTGGATCATCAGTGTTAGAGCTAAAATTAGCATGTTTAAAGTGATTTTCATGCTTCCAGGGGCCCAAAACACAAGATTAATGGAATGGTTAAAAGTGCATGAAAATGGCCAATTTACTCACTCTGAGTTCTCAAAAAGGGTTTCTTCACCCCGGGAAGTGAAATAAATACCATTTGGAGGCATTTAATGTTCGAGCAAAAACGGCTGATTTTCGACAAAAGAGATAACACCCCCCCATTACGTCATTCTTCAGAAATGTGGAAAATGGTCCGTTTTCAAATGTTTTATTTTTGAACGTCAGTTCACATTTGTAGGTGGATCATCAGTGTTAGAGCTAAAATTAGCATGTTTAAAGTGATTTTCATGCTTCCAGGGGCTCGGGAAGTTAATTAAATACCATTTGGAGGCATTTAATGTTCGAGCAAAAACGGCTGATTTTCGACAAAAGAGATAACACCCCCCCATTACGTCATGCTTCAGAAATGTGGAAAATGGTCCGTTTTCAAATGTTTTATTTTTGAACGTCAGTTCACATTTGTAGGTGGATCATCAGTGTTAGAGCTAAAATTAGCATGTTTAAAGTGATTTTCATGCTTCCAGGGGCACGGGAAGTTAATTAAATACCATTTGGAGGCATTTAATGTTCGAGCAAAAACGGCTGATTTTCGACAAAAGAGATAACATCCCCCCATTACGTCATGCTTCAGAAATGTGGAAAATGGTCCGTTTTCAAATGTTTTATTTTTGAACGTCAGTTCACATTTGTAGGTGGATCATCAGTGTTGGAGCTAAAATTAGCATGTTTAAAGTGATTTTCATGCTTCCAGGGGCTCGGGAAGTTAATTAAATACCATTTGGAGGCATTTAATGTTCGAGCAAAAACGGCTGATTTTCGACAAAAGAGATAACACCCCCCCATTACGTCATGCTTCAGAAATGAGGAAAATGGTCCGTTTTCAAATGTTTTATTTTTGAACGTCAGTTCACATTTGTAGGTGGATCATCAGTGTTAGAGCTAAAATTAGCATGTTTAAAGTGATTTTCATGCTTCCAGGGGCCCAAAACACAAGATTTATGGAATGGTTAAAAGTGCAAGAAAATGGCCAATTTACTCACGCTGAGTTCTCAAAAAGGGTTTCTTCACCCCGGGAAGTTAAATAAATACCATTTGGAGGCATTTAATGTTCGAGCAAAAACGGCTGATTTTCGACAAAAGAGATAACACCCCCCCATTACGTCATGCTTCAGAAATGTGGAAAATGGTCCGTTTTCAAATGTTTTATTTTTGAACGTCAGTTCACATTTGTAGGTGGATCATCAGTGTTAGAGCTAAAATTAGCATGTTTAAAGTGATTTTCATGCTTCCAGGGGCTCGGGAAGTTAATTAAATACCATTTGGAGGCATTTAATGTTCGAGCAAAAACGGCTGATTTTCGACAAAAGAGATAACACCCCCCCATTACGTCATGCTTCAGAAATGTGGAAAATGGTCCGTTTTCAAATGTTTTATTTTTGAACGTCAGTTCACATTTGTAGGTGGATCATCAGTGTTAGAGCTAAGATTAGCATGTTTAAAGTGATTTTCATGCTTCCAGGGGCTCGGGAAGTTAATTAAATACCATTTGGAGGCATTTAATGTTCGAGCAAAAACGGCTGATTTTCGACAAAAGAGATAACACCCCCCCATTACGTCATGCTTCAGAAATGTGGAAAATGGTCCGTTTTCAAATGTTTTATTTTTGAACGTCAGTTCACATTTGTAGGTGGATCATCAGTGTTAGAGCTAAAATTAGCATGTTTAAAGTGATTTTCATGCTTCCAGGGGCCCAAAACACAAGATTAATGGAATGGTTAAAAGTGCATGAAAATGGCCAATTTACTCACTCTGAGTTCTCAAAAAGGGTTTCTTCACCCCGGGAAGTGAAATAAATACCATTTGGAGGCATTTAATGTTCGAGCAAAAACGGCTGATTTTCGACAAAAGAGATAACACCCCCCCATTACGTCATGCTTCAGAAATGTGGAAAATGGTCCGTTTTCAAATGTTTTATTTTTGAACGTCAGTTCACATTTGTAGGTGGATCATCAGTGTTAGAGCTAAAATTAGCATGTTTAAAGTGATTTTCATGCTTCCAGGGGCTCGGGAAGTTAATTAAATACCATTTGGAGGCATTTAATGTTCGAGCAAAAACGGCTGATTTTCGACAAAAGAGATAACACCCCCCCATTACGTCATGCTTCAGAAATGTGGAAAATGGTCCGTTTTCAAATGTTTTATTTTTGAACGTCAGTTCACATTTGTAGGTGGATCATCAGTGTTAGAGCTAAAATTAGCATGTTTAAAGTGATTTTCATGCTTCCAGGGGCCCAAAACACAAGATTAATGGAATGGTTAAAAGTGCATGAAAATGGCCAATTTACTCACTCTGAGTTCTCAAAAAGGGTTTCTTCACCCCGGGAAGTGAAATAAATACCATTTGGAGGCATTTAATGTTCGAGCAAAAACGGCTGATTTTCGACAAAAGAGATAACACCCCCCCATTACGTCATGCTTCAGAAATGTGGAAAATGGTCCGTTTTCAAATGTTTTATTTTTGAACGTCAGTTCACATTTGTAGGTGGATCATCAGTGTTAGAGCTAAAATTAGCATGTTTAAAGTGATTTTCATGCTTCCAGGGGCTCGGGAAGTTAATTAAATACCATTTGGAGGCATTTAATGTTCGAGCAAAAACGGCTGATTTTCGACAAAAGAGATAACACCCCCCCATTACGTCATGCTTCAGAAATGTGGAAAATGGTCCGTTTTCAAATGTTTTATTTTTGAACGTCAGTTCACATTTGTAGGTGGATCATCAGTGTTAGAGCTAAAATTAGCATGTTTAAAGTGATTTTCATGCTTCCAGGGGCCCAAAACACAAGATTTATGGAATGGTTCAAAAGTGCATGAAAATGGCCAATTTACTCACTCTGAGTTCTCAAAAAGGGTTTCTTCACCCCGGGAAGTTAATTAAAAACCATTTGGAGGCATTTAATGTTCGAGCAAAAACGGCTGATTTTCGACAAAAGAGATAACACCCCCCCATTACGTCATGCTTCAGAAATGTGGAAAATGGTCCGTTTTCAAATGTTTTATTTTTGAACGTCAGTTCACATTTGTAGGTGGATCATCAGTGTTAGAGCTAAAATTAGCATGTTTAAAGTGATTTTCATGCTTCCAGGGGCCCAAAACACAAGATTTATGGAATGGTTAAAAGTGCATGAAAATTGCCAATTTACTCACTCTGAGTTCTCAAAAAGGGTTTCTTCACCCCGGGAAGTTAATTAAATACCATTTGGAGGCATTTAATGTTCGAGCAAAAACGGCTGATTTTTGACAAAAGAGATAACACCCCCCCATTACGTCATGCTTCAGAAATGTGGAAAATTGTCCGTTTTCAAATGTTTTATTTTTGAACGTCAGTTCACATTTGTAGGTGGATCATCAGTGTTAGAGCTAAAATTAGCATGTTTAAAGTGATTTTCATGCTTCCAGGGGCTCGGGAAGTTAATTAAATACCATTTGGAGGCATTTAATGTTCGAGCAAAAACGGCTGATTTTCGACAAAAGAGATAACACCCCCCCATTACGTCATGCTTCAGAAATGTGGAAAATGGTCCGTTTTCAAATGTTTTATTTTTGAACGTCAGTTCACATTTGTAGGTGGATCATCAGTGTTAGAGCTAAAATTAGCATGTTTAAAGTGATTTTCATGCTTCCAGGGGCCCAAAACACAAGATTTATGGAATGGTTAAAAGTGCATGAAAATGGCCAATTTACTCACTCTGAGTTCTCAAAAAGGGTTTCTTCACCCTGGGAAGTTAATTAAATACCATTGGAGGCATTTAATGTTCGAGCAAAAACGGCTGATTTTCGACAAAAGAGATAACACCCCCCCATTACGTCATGCTTCAGAAATGTGGAAAATGGTCTGTTTTCAAATGTTTTATTTTTGAACGTCAGTTCACATTTGTAGGTGGATCATCAGTGTTAGAGCTAAAATTAGCATGTTTAAAGTGATTTTCATGCTTCCAGGGGCTCGGGAAGTTAATTAAATACCATTTGGAGGCATTTAATGTTCGAGCAAAAACGGCTGATTTTCGACAAAAGAGATAACACCCCCCCATTACGTCATGCTTCAGAAATGTGGAAAATGGTCCGTTTTCAAATGTTTTATTTTTGAACGTCAGTTCACATTTGTAGGTGGATCATCAGTGTTAGAGCTAAAATTAGCATGTTTAAAGTGATTTTCATGCTTCGAGGGGCTCGGGAATTTAATTAAATACCATTTGGAGGCATTTAATGTTCGAGCAAAAACGGCTGATTTTTGACAAAAGAGATAACACCCCCCCATTACGTCATGCTTCAGAAATGTGGAAAATGGTCCGTTTTCAAATGTTTTATTTTTGAACGTCAGTTCACATTTGTAGGTGGATCATCAGTGTTAGAGCTAAAATTAGCATGTTTAAAGTGATTTTCATGCTTCCAGGGGCCCAAAACACAAGATTTATGGAATGGTTAAAAGTGCATGAAAATGGCCAATTTACTCACTCTGAGTTCTCAAAAAGGGTTTCTTCACCCCGGGAAGTTAATTAAATACCATTTGGAGGCATTTAATGTTCGAGCAAAAACGGCTGATTTTCGACAAAAGAGATAACACCCCCCCATTACGTCATGCTTCAGAAATGTGGAAAATGGTCCGTTTTCAAATGTTTTATTTTTGAACGTCAGTTCACATTTGTAGGTGGATCATCAGTGTTAGAGCTAAAATTAGCATGTTTAAAGTGATTTTCATGCTTCCAGGGGCTCGGGAAGTTAATTAAATACCATTTGGAGGCATTTAATGTTCGAGCAAAAACGGCTGATTTTCGACAAAAGAGATAACACCCCCCCATTACGTCATGCTTCAGAAATGTGGAAAATGGTCCGTTTTCAAATGTTTTATTTTTGAACGTCAGTTCACATTTGTAGGTGGATCATCAGTGTTAGAGCTAAAATTAGCATGTTTAAAGTGATTTTCATGCTTCCAGGGGCTCGGGAAGTTAATTAAATACCATTGGAGGCATTTAATGTTCGAGCAAAAACGGCTGATTTTCGACAAAAGAGATAACACCCCCCCATTACGTCATGCTTCAGAAATGTGGAAAATGGTCCGTTTTCAATTGTTTTATTTTTGAACGTCAATTCACATTTGTAGGTGGAAAATCAGTGTTAGAGCTAAAATTTGCATGTTTAAAGTGATTTTCATGCTTCCAGGGGCTCGGGAAGTTAATTAAATACCATTTGGAGGCATTTAATGTTCGAGCAAAAACGGCTGATTTTCGACAAAAGAGATAACACCCCCCCATTACGTCATGCTTCAGAAATGTGGAAAATGGTCCGTTTTCAAATGTTTTATTTTTGAACGTCAGTTCACATTTGTAGGTGGGTCATCAGTGTTAGAGCTAAAATTAGCATGTTTAAAGTGATTTTCATGCTTCCAGGGGCCCAAAACACAAGATTTATGGAATGGTTAAAAGTGCATGAAAATGGCCAATTTACTCACTCTGGGTTCTCAAAAAGGGTTTCTTCACCCCGGGAAGTTAATTAAATACCATTTGGAGGCATTTAATGTTCGAGCAAAAACGGCTGATTTTCGACAAAAGAGATAACACCCCCCATTACGTCATGCTTCAGAAATGTGGAAAATGGTCCGTTTTCAAATGTTTTATTTTTGAACGTCAGTTCACATTTGTAGGTGGATCATCAGTGTTAGAGCTAAAATTAGCATGTTTAAAGTGATTTTCATGCTTCCAGGGGCTCGGGAAGTTAATTAAATACCATTTGGAGGCATTTAATGTTCGAGCAAAAACGGCTGATTTTCGACAAAAGAGATAACACCCCCCCATTACGTCATGCTTCAGAAATGTGGAAAATGGTCCGTTTTCAAATGTTTTATTTTTGAACGTCAGTTCACATTTGTAGGTGGATCATCAGTGTTAGAGCTAAAATTAGCATGTTTAAAGTGATTTTCATGCTTCCAGGGGCTCGGGAAGTTAATTAAATACCATTTGGAGGCATTTAATGTTCGAGCAAAAACGGCTGATTTTCGACAAAAGAGATAACACCCCCCCATTACGTCATGCTTCAGAAATGTGGAAAATGGTCCGTTTTCAAATGTTTTATTTTTGAACGTCAGTTCACATTTGTAGGTGGATCATCAGTGTTAGAGCTAAAATTAGCATGTTTAAAGTGATTTTCATGCTTCCAGGGGCCCAAAACACAAGATTAATGGAATGGTTAAAAGTGCATGAAAATGGCCAATTTACTCACTCTGAGTTCTCAAAAAGGGTTTCTTCACCCCGGGAAGTGAAATAAATACCATTTGGAGGCATTTAATGTTCGAGCAAAAACGGATGATTTTCGACAAAAGAGATAACACCCCCCCATTACGTCATGCTTCAGAAATGTGGAAAATGGTCCGTTTTCAAATGTTTTATTTTTGAACGTCAGTTCACATTTGTAGGTGGATCATCAGTGTTAGAGCTAAAATTAGCATGTTTAAAGTGATTTTCATGCTTCCAGGGGCTCGGGAAGTTAATTAAATACCATTTGGAGGCATTTAATGTTCGAGCAAAAACGGCTGATTTTCGACAAAAGAGATAACACCCCCCCATTACGTCATGCTTCAGAAATGTGGAAAATGGTCCGTTTTCAAATGTTTTATTTTTGAACGTCAGTTCACATTTGTAGGTGGATCATCAGTGTTAGAGCTAAAATTAGCATGTTTAAAGTGATTTTCATGCTTCCAGGGGCCCAAAACACAAGATTAATGGAATGGTTAAAAGTGCATGAAAATGGCCAATTTACTCACTCTGAGTTCTCAAAAAGGGTTTCTTCACCCCGGGAAGTGAAATAAATACCATTTGGAGGCATTTAATGTTCGAGCAAAAACGGCTGATTTTCGACAAAAGAGATAACACCCCCCCATTACGTCATTCTTCAGAAATGTGGAAAATGGTCCGTTTTCAAATGTTTTATTTTTGAACGTCAGTTCACATTTGTAGGTGGATCATCAGTGTTAGAGCTAAAATTAGCATGTTTAAAGTGATTTTCATGCTTCCAGGGGCTCGGGAAGTTAATTAAATACCATTTGGAGGCATTTAATGTTCGAGCAAAAACGGCTGATTTTCGACAAAAGAGATAACACCCCCCCATTACGTCATGCTTCAGAAATGTGGAAAATGGTCCGTTTTCAAATGTTTTATTTTTGAACGTCAGTTCACATTTGTAGGTGGATCATCAGTGTTAGAGCTAAAATTAGCATGTTTAAAGTGATTTTCATGCTTCCAGGGGCACGGGAAGTTAATTAAATACCATTTGGAGGCATTTAATGTTCGAGCAAAAACGGCTGATTTTCGACAAAAGAGATAACATCCCCCCATTACGTCATGCTTCAGAAATGTGGAAAATGGTCCGTTTTCAAATGTTTTATTTTTGAACGTCAGTTCACATTTGTAGGTGGATCATCAGTGTTGGAGCTAAAATTAGCATGTTTAAAGTGATTTTCATGCTTCCAGGGGCTCGGGAAGTTAATTAAATACCATTTGGAGGCATTTAATGTTCGAGCAAAAACGGCTGATTTTCGACAAAAGAGATAACACCCCCCCATTACGTCATGCTTCAGAAATGAGGAAAATGGTCCGTTTTCAAATGTTTTATTTTTGAACGTCAGTTCACATTTGTAGGTGGATCATCAGTGTTAGAGCTAAAATTAGCATGTTTAAAGTGATTTTCATGCTTCCAGGGGCCCAAAACACAAGATTTATGGAATGGTTAAAAGTGCAAGAAAATGGCCAATTTACTCACGCTGAGTTCTCAAAAAGGGTTTCTTCACCCCGGGAAGTTAAATAAATACCATTTGGAGGCATTTAATGTTCGAGCAAAAACGGCTGATTTTCGACAAAAGAGATAACACCCCCCCATTACGTCATGCTTCAGAAATGTGGAAAATGGTCCGTTTTCAAATGTTTTATTTTTGAACGTCAGTTCACATTTGTAGGTGGATCATCAGTGTTAGAGCTAAAATTAGCATGTTTAAAGTGATTTTCATGCTTCCAGGGGCTCGGGAAGTTAATTAAATACCATTTGGAGGCATTTAATGTTCGAGCAAAAACGGCTGATTTTCGACAAAAGAGATAACACCCCCCCATTACGTCATGCTTCAGAAATGTGGAAAATGGTCCGTTTTCAAATGTTTTATTTTTGAACGTCAGTTCACATTTGTAGGTGGATCATCAGTGTTAGAGCTAAGATTAGCATGTTTAAAGTGATTTTCATGCTTCCAGGGGCTCGGGAAGTTAATTAACTACCATTTGGAGGCATTTAATGTTCGAGCAAAAACGGCTGATTTTCGACAAAAGAGATAACACCCCCCCATTACGTCATGCTTCAGAAATGTGGAAAATGGTCCGTTTTCAAATGTTTTATTTTTGAACGTCAGTTCACATTTGTAGGTGGATCATCAGTGTTAGAGCTAAAATTAGCATGTTTAAAGTGATTTTCATGCTTCCAGGGGCCCAAAACACAAGATTAATGGAATGGTTAAAAGTGCATGAAAATGGCCAATTTACTCACTCTGAGTTCTCAAAAAGGGTTTCTTCACCCCGGGAAGTGAAATAAATACCATTTGGAGGCATTTAATGTTCGAGCAAAAACGGCTGATTTTCGACAAAAGAGATAACACCCCCCCATTACGTCATGCTTCAGAAATGTGGAAAATGGTCCGTTTTCAAATGTTTTATTTTTGAACGTCAGTTCACATTTGTAGGTGGATCATCAGTGTTAGAGCTAAAATTAGCATGTTTAAAGTGATTTTCATGCTTCCAGGGGCTCGGGAAGTTAATTAAATACCATTTGGAGGCATTTAATGTTCGAGCAAAAACGGCTGATTTTCGACAAAAGAGATAACACCCCCCCATTACGTCATGCTTCAGAAATGTGGAAAATGGTCCGTTTTCAAATGTTTTATTTTTGAACGTCAGTTCACATTTGTAGGTGGATCATCAGTGTTAGAGCTAAAATTAGCATGTTTAAAGTGATTTTCATGCTTCCAGGGGCCCAAAACACAAGATTAATGGAATGGTTAAAAGTGCATGAAAATGGCCAATTTACTCACTCTGAGTTCTCAAAAAGGGTTTCTTCACCCCGGGAAGTGAAATAAATACCATTTGGAGGCATTTAATGTTCGAGCAAAAACGGCTGATTTTCGACAAAAGAGATAACACCCCCCCATTACGTCATGCTTCAGAAATGTGGAAAATGGTCCGTTTTCAAATGTTTTATTTTTGAACGTCAGTTCACATTTGTAGGTGGATCATCAGTGTTAGAGCTAAAATTAGCATGTTTAAAGTGATTTTCATGCTTCCAGGGGCTCGGGAAGTTAATTAAATACCATTTGGAGGCATTTAATGTTCGAGCAAAAACGGCTGATTTTCGACAAAAGAGATAACACCCCCCCATTACGTCATGCTTCAGAAATGTGGAAAATGGTCCGTTTTCAAATGTTTTATTTTTGAACGTCAGTTCACATTTGTAGGTGGATCATCAGTGTTAGAGCTAAAATTAGCATGTTTAAAGTGATTTTCATGCTTCCAGGGGCCCAAAACACAAGATTTATGGAATGGTTCAAAAGTGCATGAAAATGGCCAATTTACTCACTCTGAGTTCTCAAAAAGGGTTTCTTCACCCCGGGAAGTTAATTAAAAACCATTTGGAGGCATTTAATGTTCGAGCAAAAACGGCTGATTTTCGACAAAAGAGATAACACCCCCCCATTACGTCATGCTTCAGAAATGTGGAAAATGGTCCGTTTTCAAATGTTTTATTTTTGAACGTCAGTTCACATTTGTAGGTGGATCATCAGTGTTAGAGCTAAAATTAGCATGTTTAAAGTGATTTTCATGCTTCCAGGGGCCCAAAACACAAGATTTATGGAATGGTTAAAAGTGCATGAAAATTGCCAATTTACTCACTCTGAGTTCTCAAAAAGGGTTTCTTCACCCCGGGAAGTTAATTAAATACCATTTGGAGGCATTTAATGTTCGAGCAAAAACGGCTGATTTTTGACAAAAGAGATAACACCCCCCCATTACGTCATGCTTCAGAAATGTGGAAAATTGTCCGTTTTCAAATGTTTTATTTTTGAACGTCAGTTCACATTTGTAGGTGGATCATCAGTGTTAGAGCTAAAATTAGCATGTTTAAAGTGATTTTCATGCTTCCAGGGGCTCGGGAAGTTAATTAAATACCATTTGGAGGCATTTAATGTTCGAGCAAAAACGGCTGATTTTCGACAAAAGAGATAACACCCCCCCATTACGTCATGCTTCAGAAATGTGGAAAATGGTCCGTTTTCAAATGTTTTATTTTTGAACGTCAGTTCACATTTGTAGGTGGATCATCAGTGTTAGAGCTAAAATTAGCATGTTTAAAGTGATTTTCATGCTTCCAGGGGCCCAAAACACAAGATTTATGGAATGGTTAAAAGTGCATGAAAATGGCCAATTTACTCACTCTGAGTTCTCAAAAAGGGTTTCTTCACCCTGGGAAGTTAATTAAATACCATTGGAGGCATTTAATGTTCGAGCAAAAACGGCTGATTTTCGACAAAAGAGATAACACCCCCCCATTACGTCATGCTTCAGAAATGTGGAAAATGGTCTGTTTTCAAATGTTTTATTTTTGAACGTCAGTTCACATTTGTAGGTGGATCATCAGTGTTAGAGCTAAAATTAGCATGTTTAAAGTGATTTTCATGCTTCCAGGGGCTCGGGAAGTTAATTAAATACCATTTGGAGGCATTTAATGTTCGAGCAAAAACGGCTGATTTTCGACAAAAGAGATAACACCCCCCCATTACGTCATGCTTCAGAAATGTGGAAAATGGTCCGTTTTCAAATGTTTTATTTTTGAACGTCAGTTCACATTTGTAGGTGGATCATCAGTGTTAGAGCTAAAATTAGCATGTTTAAAGTGATTTTCATGCTTCGAGGGGCTCGGGAATTTAATTAAATACCATTTGGAGGCATTTAATGTTCGAGCAAAAACGGCTGATTTTTGACAAAAGAGATAACACCCCCCCATTACGTCATGCTTCAGAAATGTGGAAAATGGTCCGTTTTCAAATGTTTTATTTTTGAACGTCAGTTCACATTTGTAGGTGGATCATCAGTGTTAGAGCTAAAATTAGCATGTTTAAAGTGATTTTCATGCTTCCAGGGGCCCAAAACACAAGATTTATGGAATGGTTAAAAGTGCATGAAAATGGCCAATTTACTCACTCTGAGTTCTCAAAAAGGGTTTCTTCACCCCGGGAAGTTAATTAAATACCATTTGGAGGCATTTAATGTTCGAGCAAAAACGGCTGATTTTCGACAAAAGAGATAACACCCCCCCATTACGTCATGCTTCAGAAATGTGGAAAATGGTCCGTTTTCAAATGTTTTATTTTTGAACGTCAGTTCACATTTGTAGGTGGATCATCAGTGTTAGAGCTAAAATTAGCATGTTTAAAGTGATTTTCATGCTTCCAGGGGCTCGGGAAGTTAATTAAATACCATTTGGAGGCATTTAATGTTCGAGCAAAAACGGCTGATTTTCGACAAAAGAGATAACACCCCCCCATTACGTCATGCTTCAGAAATGTGGAAAATGGTCCGTTTTCAAATGTTTTATTTTTGAACGTCAGTTCACATTTGTAGGTGGATCATCAGTGTTAGAGCTAAAATTAGCATGTTTAAAGTGATTTTCATGCTTCCAGGGGCTCGGGAAGTTAATTAAATACCATTGGAGGCATTTAATGTTCGAGCAAAAACGGCTGATTTTCGACAAAAGAGATAACACCCCCCCATTACGTCATGCTTCAGAAATGTGGAAAATGGTCCGTTTTCAATTGTTTTATTTTTGAACGTCAATTCACATTTGTAGGTGGAAAATCAGTGTTAGAGCTAAAATTTGCATGTTTAAAGTGATTTTCATGCTTCCAGGGGCTCGGGAAGTTAATTAAATACCATTTGGAGGCATTTAATGTTCGAGCAAAAACGGCTGATTTTCGACAAAAGAGATAACACCCCCCCATTACGTCATGCTTCAGAAATGTGGAAAATGGTCCGTTTTCAAATGTTTTATTTTTGAACGTCAGTTCACATTTGTAGGTGGGTCATCAGTGTTAGAGCTAAAATTAGCATGTTTAAAGTGATTTTCATGCTTCCAGGGGCCCAAAACACAAGATTTATGGAATGGTTAAAAGTGCATGAAAATGGCCAATTTACTCACTCTGGGTTCTCAAAAAGGGTTTCTTCACCCCGGGAAGTTAATTAAATACCATTTGGAGGCATTTAATGTTCGAGCAAAAACGGCTGATTTTCGACAAAAGAGATAACACCCCCCATTACGTCATGCTTCAGAAATGTGGAAAATGGTCCGTTTTCAAATGTTTTATTTTTGAACGTCAGTTCACATTTGTAGGTGGATCATCAGTGTTAGAGCTAAAATTAGCATGTTTAAAGTGATTTTCATGCTTCCAGGGGCTCGGGAAGTTAATTAAATACCATTTGGAGGCATTTAATGTTTGAGCAAAAACGGCTGATTTTCGACAAAAGAGATAACACCCCCCCATTACGTCATGCTTCAGAAATGTGGAAAATGGTCCGTTTTCAAATGTTTTATTTTTGAACGTCAGTTCACATTTGTAGGTGGATCATCAGTGTTAGAGCTAAAATTAGCATGTTTAAAGTGATTTTCATGCTTCCAGGGGCTCGGGAAGTGAAATAAATACCATTTGGAGGCATTTAATGTTCAGGCAAAAACGGCTGATTTTCGACAAAAGAGATAACACCCCCCCATTACGTCATGCTTCAGAAATGTGGAAAATGGTCCGTTTTCAAATGTTTTATTTTTGAACGTCAGTTCACATTTGTAGGTGGATCATCAGTGTTAGAGCTAAAATTAGCATGTTTAAAGTGATTTTCATGCTTCCAGGGGCCCAAAACACAAGATTAATGGAATGGTTAAAAGTGCATGAAAATGGCCAATTTACTCACTCTGAGTTCTCAAAAAGGGTTTCTTCACCCCGGGAAGTTAATTAAATACCATTTGGAGGCATTTAATGTTCGAGCAAAAACGGCTGATTTTCGACAAAAGAGATAACACCCCCCCATTACATCATGCTTCAGAAATGTGGAAAATGGTCCGTTTTCAAATGTTTTATTTTTTAACGTCAGTTCACATTTGTAGGTGGATCATCAGTGTTAGAGCTAAAATTAGCATGTTTAAAGTGATTTTCATGCTTCCAGGGGCTCGGGAAGTTAATTAAATACCATTTGGAGGCATTTAATGTTCGAGCAAAAACGGCTGATTTTCGACAAAAGAGATAACACCCCCCCATTACGTCATGCTTCAGAAATGTGGAAAATGGTCCGTTTTCAAATGTTTTATTTTTGAACGTTAGTTCACATTTGTAGGTGGATCATCAGTGTTAGAGCTAAAATTAGCATGTTTAAAGTGATTTTCATGGTTCCAGGGGCCCAAAACACAAGATTAATGGAATGGTTAAAAGTGCATGAAAATGGCCAATTTACTCACTCTGAGTTCTCAAAAAGGGTTTCTTCACCCCGGGAAGTTAATTAAATACCATTTGGAGGCATTTAATGTTCGAGCAAAAACGGCTGATTTTCGACAAAAGAGATAACACCCCCCCATTAGGTCATGCTTCAGAAATGTGAAAAATGGTCCGTTTTCAAATGTTTTATTTTTGAACGTCAGTTCACATTTGTAGGTGGATCATCAGTGTTAGAGCTAAAATTAGCATGTTTAAAGTGATTTTCATGCTTCCAGGGGCTCGGGAAGTTAATTAAATACCATTTGGAGGCATTTAATGTTCGAGCAAAAACGGCTGATTTTCGACAAAAGAGATAACACCCCCCCATTACGTCATGCTTCAGAAATGTGGAAAATGGTCCGTTTTCAAATGTTTTATTTTTGAACGTCAGTTCACATTTGTAGGTGGATCATCAGTGTTAGAGCTAAAATTAGCATGTTTAAAGTGATTTTCATGCTTCCAGGGGCTCGGGAAGTTAATTAAATACCATTTGGAGGCATTTAATGTTCGAGCAAAAACGGCTGATTTTCGACAAAAGAGATAACACCCCCCCATTACGTCATGCTTCAGAAATGTGGAAAATGGTCCGTTTTCAAATGTTTTATTTTTGAACGTCAGTTCACATTTGTAGGTGGATCATCAGTGTTAGAGCTAAAATTAGCATGTTTAAAGTGATTTTCATGCTTCCAGGGGCTCGGGAAGTTAATTAAATACCATTTGGAGGCATTTAATGTTCGAGCAAAAACGGCTGATTTTCGACAAAAGAGATAACACCCCCCCCCATTACGTCATGCTTCAGAAATGTGGAAAATGGTCCGTTTTCAAATGTTTTATTTTTGAACGTCAGTTCACATTTGTAGGTGGATCATCAGTGTTAGAGCTAAAATTAGCATGTTTAAAGTGATTTTCATGCTTCCAGGGGCCCAAAACACAAGATTTATGGAATGGTTAAAAGTGCATGAAAATGGCCAATTTACTCACTCTGTGTTCTCAAAAAGCGTTTCTTCACCCCGGGAAGTTAATTAAATACCATTTGGAGGCATTTAATGTTCGAGCAAAAACGGCTGATTTTCGACAAAAGAGATAACACCCCCCCATTACGTCTTGCTTCAGAAATGTGGAAAATGGTCAGTTTTCAAATGTTTTATTTTTGAACGTCAGTTCACATTTGTAGGTGGATCATCAGTGTTAGAGCTAAAATTAGCATGTTTAAAGTGATTTTCATGCTTCCAGGGGCCCAAAACACAAGATTTATGGAATGGTTAAAAGTGCATGAAAATGGCCAATTTACTCACTCTGAGTTCTCAAAAAGGGTTTCTTCACCCCGGGAAGTTAATTAAATACCATTTGGAGGCATTTAATGTTCGAGCAAAAACGGCTGATTTTCGACAAAAGAGATAACACCCCCCCATTACGTCATGCTTCAGAAATGTGGAAAATGGTCCGTTTTCAAATGTTTTATTTTTGAACGTCAGTTCACATTTGTAGGTGGATCATCAGTGTTAGAGCTAAAATTAGCATGTTTAAAGTGATTTTCATGCTTCCAGGGGCTCGGGAAGTTAATTAAATACCATTTGGAGGCATTTAATGTTCGAGCAAAAACGGCTGATTTTCGACAAAAGAGATAACACCCCCCCATTACGTCATGCTTCAGAAATGTGGAAAATGGTCCGTTTTCAAATGTTTTATTTTTGAACGTCAGTTCACATTTGTAGGTGGATCATCAGTGTTAGAGCTAAAATTAGCATGTTTAAAGTGATTTTCATGCTTCCAGGGGCTCGGGAAGTTAATTAAATACCATTTGGAGGCATTTAATGTTCGAGCAAAAACGGCTGATTTTTGACAAAAGAGATAACACCCCCCCATTACGTCATGCTTCAGAAATGTGGAAAATGGTCCGTTTTCAAATGTTTTATTTTTGAACGTCAGTTCACATTTGTAGGTGGATCATCAGTGTTAGAGCTAAAATTAGCATGTTTAAAGTGATTTTCATGCTTCCAGGGGCCCAAAACACAAGATTTATGGAATGGTTAAAAGTGCATGAAAATGGCCAATTTACTCACTCTGAGTTCTCAAAAAGGGTTTCTTCACCCCGGGAAGTTAATTAAATACCATTTGGAGGCATTTAATGTTCGAGCAAAAACGGCTGATTTTCGACAAAAGAGATAACACCCCCCCATTACGTCATGCTTCAGAAATGTGGAAAATGGTCCGTTTTCAAATGTTTTATTTTTGAACGTCAGTTCACATTTGTAGGTGGATCATCAGTGTTAGAGCTAAAATTAGCATGTTTAAAGTGATTTTCATGCTTCCAGGGGCTCGGGAAGTTAATTAAATACCATTTGGAGGCATTTAATGTTCGAGCAAAAACGGCTGATTTTCGACAAAAGAGATAACACCCCCCCCATTACGTCATGCTTCAGAAATGTGGAAAATGGTCCGTTTTCAAATGTTTTATTTTTGAACGTCAGTTCACATTTGTAGGTGGATCATCAGTGTTAGAGCTAAAATTAGCATGTTTAAAGTGATTTTCATGGTTCCAGGGGCCCAAAACACAAGATTAATGGAATGGTTAAAAGTGCATGAAAATGGCCAATTTACTCACTCTGAGTTCTCAAAAAGGGTTTCTTCACCCCGGGAAGTTAATTAAATACCATTTGGAGGCATTTAATGTTCGAGCAAAAACGGCTGATTTTCGACAAAAGAGATAACACCCCCCCATTACGTCATGCTTCAGAAATGTGGAAAATGGTCCATTTTCAAATGTTTTATTTTTGAACGTCAGTTCACATTTGTAGGTGGATCATCAGTGTTAGAGCTAAAATTAGCATGTTTAAAGTGATTTTCATGCTTCCAGGGGCTCGGGAAGTTAATTAAATACCATTTGGAGGCATTTAATGTTCGAGCAAAAACGGCTGATTTTCGACAAAAGAGATAACACCCCCCCATTACGTCATGCTTCAGAAATGTGGAAAATGGTCTGTTTTCAAATGTTTTATTTTTGAACGTCAGTTCACATTTGTAGGTGGATCATCAGTGTTAGAGCTAAAACTAGCATGTTTAAAGTGATTTTCATGCTTCCAGGGGCCCAAAACACAAGATTAATGGAATGGTTAAAAGTGCATGAAAATGGCCAATTTACTCACTCTGAGTTCTCAAAAAGGGTTTCTTCACCACGGGAAGTGAAATAAATACCATTTGGAGGCATTTAATGTTCGAGCAAAAACGGCTGATTTTCGACAAAAGAGATAACACCCCCCCATTACGTCATGCTTCAGAAATGTGGAAAATGGTCCGTTTTTAAATGTTTTATTTTTGAACGTCAGTTCACATTTGTAGGTGGAAAGTCAGTGTTAGAGCTAAAATTAGCATGTTTAAAGTGATTTTCATGCTTCCAGGGGCTCGGGAAGTTAATTAAATACCATTTGGAGGCATTTAATGTTCGAGCAAAAACGGCTGATTTTCGACAAAAGAGATAACACCCCCCCATTACGTCATGCTTCAGAAATGTGGAAAATGGTCAGTTTTCAAATGTTTTATTTTTGAACGTCAGTTCACATTTGTAGGTGGATCATCAGTGTTAGAGCTAAAATTAGCATGTTTAAAGTGATTTTCATGCTTCCAGGGGCTCGGGAAGTGAAATAAATACCATTTGGAGGCATTTAATGTTCAGGCAAAAACGGCAGATTTTCGACAAAAGAGATAACACCCCCCCATTACGTCATGCTTCAGAAATGTGGAACATGGTCCGTTTTCAAATGTTTTATTTTTGAACGTCAGTTCACATTTGTAGGTGGATCATCAGTGTTAGAGCTAAAATTAGCATGTTTAAAGTGATTTTCATGCTTCCAGGGGCCCAAAACACAAGATTAATGAAATGGTTAAAAGTGCATGAAAATGGCCAATTTACTCACTCTGAGTTCTCAAAAAGGGTTTCTTCACCCCGGGAAGTTAATTAAATACCATTTGGAGGCATTTAATGTTCGAGCAAAAACGGCTGATTTTCGACAAAAGAGATAACACCCCCCCATTACGTCATGCTTCAGAAATGTGGAAAATGGTCCGTTTTCAAATGTTTTATTTTTGAACGTCAGTTCACATTTGTAGGTGGATCATCAGTGTTAGAGCTAAAATTAGCATGTTTAAAGTGATTTTCATGCTTCCAGGGGCTCGGGAAGTGAAATAAATACCATTTGGAGGCATTTAATGTTCAGGCAAAAACGGCAGATTTTCGACAAAAGAGATAACACCCCCCCATTACGTCATGCTTCAGAAATGTGGAAAATGGTCCGTTTTCAAATGTTTTATTTTTGAACGTCAGTTCACATTTGTAGGTGGATCATCAGTGTTAGAGCTAAAATTAGCATGTTTAAAGTGATTTTCATGCTTCCAGGGGCCCAAAACACAAGATTAATGAAATGGTTAAAAGTGCATGAAAATGGCCAATTTACTCACTCTGAGTTCTCAAAAAGGGTTTCTTCACCCCGGGAAGTTAATTAAATACCATTTGGAGGCATTTAATGTTCGAGCAAAAACGGCTGATTTTCGACAAAAGAGATAACACCCCCCCATTACGTCATGCTTCAGAAATGTGGAAAATGGTCCGTTTTCAAATGTTTTATTTTTGAACGTCAGTTCACATTTGTAGGTGGATCATCAGTGTTAGAGCTAAAATTAGCATGTTTAAAGTCATTTTCATGCTTCCAGGGGCCCAAAACACAAGATTAATGGAATGGTTAAAAGTGCATGAAAATGGCCAATTTACTCACTCTGAGTTCTCAAAAAGGGTTTCTTCACCCCGGGAAGTGAAATAAATACCATTTGGAGGCATTTAATGTTCGAGCAAAAACGGCTGATTTTCGACAAAAGAGATAACACCCCCCCATTACGTCATGCTTCAGAAATGTGGAAAATGGTCCGTTTTCAAATGTTTTATTTTTGAACGTCAGTTCACATTTGTAGGTGGAAAATCAGTTTTAGAGCTAAAATTAGCATGTTTAAAGTGATTTTCATGCTTCCAGGGGCTCGGGAAGTTAATTAAATACCATTTGGAGGCATTTAATGTTCGAGCAAAAACGGCTGATTTTCGACAAAAGAGATAACACCCCCCCATTACGTCATGCTTCAGAAATGTGGAAAATGGTCCGTTTTCAAATGTTTTATTTTTGAACATCAGTTCACATTTGTAGGTGGATCATCAGTGTTAGAGCTAAAATTAGCATGTTTAAAGTGATTTTCATGCTTCCAGGGGCCCAAAACACAAGATTTATGGAATGGTTAAAAGTGCATGAAAATGGCCAATTTACTCACTCTGAGTTCTCAAAAAGGGTTTCTTCACCCCGGGAAGTTAATTAAATACCATTTGGAGGCATTTAATGTTCGAGCAAAAACGGCTGATTTTCGACAAAAGAGATAACACCCCCCCATTACGTCATGCTTCAGAAATGTGGAAAATGGTCCGTTTTCAAATGTTTTATTTTTGAACGTCAGTTCACATTTGTAGGTGGATCATCAGTGTTAGAGCTAAAATTAGCATGTTTAAAGTGATTTTCATGCTTCCAGGGGCTCGGGAAGTTAATTAAATACCATTTGGAGGCATTTAATGTTCGAGCAAAAACGGCTGATTTTCGACAAAAGAGATAACACCCCCCCATTACGTCATGCTTCAGAAATGTGGAAAATGGTCCGTTTTCAAATGTTTTATTTTTGAACGTCAGTTCACATTTGTAGGTGGATCATCAGTGTTAGAGCTAAAATTAGCATGTTTAAAGTGATTTTCATGCTTCCAGGGGCTCGGGAAGTGAAATAAATACCATTTGGAGGCATTTAATGTTCAGGCAAAAACGGCTGATTTTCGACAAAAGAGATAACACCCCCCCATTACGTCATGCTTCAGAAATGTGGAAAATGGTCCGTTTTCAAATGTTTTATTTTTGAACGTCAGTTCACATTTGTAGGTGGATCATCAGTGTTAGAGCTAAAATTAGCATGTTTAAAGTGATTTTCATGCTTCCAGGGGCCCAAAACACAAGATTTATGGAATGGTTAAAAGTGCATGAAAATGGCCAATTTACTCACTCTGAGTTCTCAAAAAGGGTTTCTTCACCCCGGGAAGTTAATTAAATACCATTTGGAGGCATTTAATGTTCGAGCAAAAACTGCTGATTTTCGACAGAAGAGATAACACCCCCCATTACGTCATGCTTCAGAAATGTGGAAAATGGTCCGTTTTCAAATGTTTTATTTTTGAACGTCAGTTCACATTTGTAGGTGGATCATCAGTGTTAGAGCTAAAATTAGCATGTTTAAAGTGATTTTCATGCTTCCAGGGGCTCGGGAAGTTAATTAAATACCATTTGGAGGCATTTAATGTTCGAGCAAAAACGGCTGATTTTCGACAAAAGAGATAACACCCCCCCATTACGTCATGCTTCAGAAATGTGGAAAATGGTCCGTTTTCAAATGTTTTATTTTTGAACATCAGTTCACATTTGTAGGTGGATCATCAGTGTTAGAGCTAAAATTAGCATGTTTAAAGTGATTTTCATGCTTCCAGGGGCCCAAAACACAAGATTTATGGAATGGTTAAAAGTGCATGAAAATGGCCAATTTACTCACTCTGAGTTCTCAAAAAGAGTTTCTTCACCCCGGGAAGTTAATTAAATACCATTTGGAGGCATTTAATGTTCGAGCAAAAACGGCTGATTTTCGACAAAAGAGATAACACCCCCCCATTACATCATGCTTCAGAAATGTGGAAAATGGTCCGTTTTCAAATGTTTTATTTTTTAACGTCAGTTCACATTTGTAGGTGGATCATCAGTGTTAGAGCTAAAATTAGCATGTTTAAAGTGATTTTCATGCTTCCAGGGGCTCGGGAAGTTAATTAAATACCATTTGGAGGCATTTAATGTTCGAGCAAAAACGGCTGATTTTCGACAAAAGAGATAACACCCCCCCATTACGTCATGCTTCAGAAATGTGGAAAATGGTCCGTTTTCAAATGTTTTATTTTTGAACGTCAGTTCACATTTGTAGGTGGATCATCAGTGTTAGAGCTAAAATTAGCATGTTTAAAGTGATTTTCATGGTTCCAGGGGCCCAAAACACAAGATTAATGGAATGGTTAAAAGTGCATGAAAATGGCCAATTTACTCACTCTGAGTTCTCAAAAAGGGTTTCTTCACCCCGGGAAGTTAATTAAATACCATTTGGAGGCATTTAATGTTCGAGCAAAAACGGCTGATTTTCGACAAAAGAGATAACACCCCCCCATTAGGTCATGCTTCAGAAATGTGAAAAATGGTCCGTTTTCAAATGTTTTATTTTTGAACGTCAGTTCACATTTGTAGGTGGATCATCAGTGTTAGAGCTAAAATTAGCATGTTTAAAGTGATTTTCATGCTTCCAGGGGCTCGGGAAGTTAATTAAATACCATTTGGAGGCATTTAATGTTCGAGCAAAAACGGCTGATTTTCGACAAAAGAGATAACACCCCCCCATTACGTCATGCTTCAGAAATGTGGAAAATGGTCCGTTTTCAAATGTTTTATTTTTGAACGTCAGTTCACATTTGTAGGTGGATCATCAGTGTTAGAGCTAAAATTAGCATGTTTAAAGTGATTTTCATGCTTCCAGGGGCTCGGGAAGTTAATTAAATACCATTTGGAGGCATTTAATGTTCGAGCAAAAACGGCTGATTTTCGACAAAAGAGATAACACCCCCCCATTACGTCATGCTTCAGAAATGTGGAAAATGGTCCGTTTTCAAATGTTTTATTTTTGAACATCAGTTCACATTTGTAGGTGGATCATCAGTGTTAGAGCTAAAATTAGCATGTTTAAAGTGATTTTCATGCTTCCAGGGGCCCAAAACACAAGATTTATGGAATGGTTAAAAGTGCATGAAAATGGCCAATTTACTCACTCTGAGTTCTCAAAAAGAGTTTCTTCACCCCGGGAAGTTAATTAAATACCATTTGGAGGCATTTAATGTTCGAGCAAAAACGGCTGATTTTCGACAAAAGAGATAACACCCCCCCATTACATCATGCTTCAGAAATGTGGAAAATGGTCCGTTTTCAAATGTTTTATTTTTTAACGTCAGTTCACATTTGTAGGTGGATCATCAGTGTTAGAGCTAAAATTAGCATGTTTAAAGTGATTTTCATGCTTCCAGGGGCTCGGGAAGTTAATTAAATACCATTTGGAGGCATTTAATGTTCGAGCAAAAACGGCTGATTTTCGACAAAAGAGATAACACCCCCCCATTACGTCATGCTTCAGAAATGTGGAAAATGGTCCGTTTTCAAATGTTTTATTTTTGAACGTCAGTTCACATTTGTAGGTGGATCATCAGTGTTAGAGCTAAAATTAGCATGTTTAAAGTGATTTTCATGGTTCCAGGGGCCCAAAACACAAGATTAATGGAATGGTTAAAAGTGCATGAAAATGGCCAATTTACTCACTCTGAGTTCTCAAAAAGGGTTTCTTCACCCCGGGAAGTTAATTAAATACCATTTGGAGGCATTTAATGTTCGAGCAAAAACGGCTGATTTTCGACAAAAGAGATAACACCCCCCCATTAGGTCATGCTTCAGAAATGTGAAAAATGGTCCGTTTTCAAATGTTTTATTTTTGAACGTCAGTTCACATTTGTAGGTGGATCATCAGTGTTAGAGCTAAAATTAGCATGTTTAAAGTGATTTTCATGCTTCCAGGGGCTCGGGAAGTTAATTAAATACCATTTGGAGGCATTTAATGTTCGAGCAAAAACGGCTGATTTTCGACAAAAGAGATAACACCCCCCCATTACGTCATGCTTCAGAAATGTGGAAAATGGTCCGTTTTCAAATGTTTTATTTTTGAACGTCAGTTCACATTTGTAGGTGGATCATCAGTGTTAGAGCTAAAATTAGCATGTTTAAAGTGATTTTCATGCTTCCAGGGGCTCGGGAAGTTAATTAAATACCATTTGGAGGCATTTAATGTTCGAGCAAAAACGGCTGATTTTCGACAAAAGAGATAACACCCCCCCATTACGTCATGCTTCAGAAATGTGGAAAATGGTCCGTTTTCAAATGTTTTATTTTTGAACGTCAGTTCACATTTGTAGGTGGATCATCAGTGTTAGAGCTAAAATTAGCATGTTTAAAGTGATTTTCATGCTTCCAGGGGCTCGGGAAGTTAATTAAATACCATTTGGAGGCATTTAATGTTCGAGCAAAAACGGCTGATTTTCGACAAAAGAGATAACACCCCCCCATTACGTCATGCTTCAGAAATGTGGAAAATGGTCCGTTTTCAAATGTTTTATTTTTGAACGTCAGTTCACATTTGTAGGTGGATCATCAGTGTTAGAGCTAAAATTAGCATATTTAAAGTGATTTTCATGCTTCCAGGGGCTCGGGAAGTTAATTAAATACCATTTGGAGGCATTTAATGTTCGAGCAAAAACGGCTGATTTTCGACAAAAGAGATAACACCCCCCCATTACGTCATGCTTCAGAAATGTGGAAAATGGTCCGTTTTCAAATGTTTTATTTTTGAACGTCAGTTCACATTTGTAGGTGGATCATCAGTGTTAGAGCTAAAATTAGCATGTTTAAAGTGATTTTCATGCTTCCAGGGGCCCAAAACACAAGATTTATGGAATGGTTAAAAGTGCATGAAAATGGCCAATTTATTCACTCTGAGTTCTCAAAAAGGGTTTCTTCACCCCGGGAAGTTAATTAAATACCATTTGGAGGCATTTAATGTTCGAGCAAAAACGGCTGATTTTCGACAAAAGAGATAACACCCCCCCATTACGTCATGCTTCAGAACTGTGGAAAATGGTCCGTTTTCAAATGTTTTATTTTTGAACGTCAGTTCACATTTGTAGGTGGATCATCAGTGTTAGAGCTAAAATTAGCATGTTTAAAGTGATTTTCATGCTTCCAGGGGCTCGGGAAGTTAATTAAATACCATTTGGAGGCATTTAATGTTCGAGCAAAAACGGCTGATTTTCGACAAAAGAGATAACACCCCCCCATTACGTCATGCTTCAGAAATGTGGAAAATGGTCCGTTTTCAAATGTTTTATTTTTGAACGTCAGTTCACATTTGTAGGTGGATCATCAGTGTTAGAGCTAAAATTAGCATGTTTAAAGTGATTTTCATGCTTCCAGGGGCTCGGGAAGTTAATTAAATACCATTTGGAGGCATTTAATGTTCGAGCAAAAACGGCTGATTTTTGACAAAAGAGATAACACCCCCCCATTACGTCATGCTTCAGAAATGTGGAAAATGGTCCGTTTTCAAATGTTTTATTTTTGAACGTCAGTTCACATTTGTAGGTGGATCATCAGTGTTAGAGCTAAAATTAGCATGTTTAAAGTGATTTTCATGCTTCCAGGGGCCCAAAACACAAGATTTATGGAATGGTTAAAAGTGCATGAAAATGGCCAATTTACTCACTCTGAGTTCTCAAAAAGGGTGTCTTCACCCCGGGAAGTTAATTAAATACCATTTGGAGGCATTTAATGTTCGAGCAAAAACGGCTGATTTTCGACAAAAGAGATAACACCCCCCCATTACGTCATGCTTCAGAAATGTGGAAAATGGTCCGTTTTCAAATGTTTTATTTTTGAACGTCAGTTCACATTTGTAGGTGGATCATCAGTGTTAGAGCTAAAATTAGCATGTTTAAAGTGATTTTCATGCTTCCAGGGGCTCGGGAAGTTAATTAAATACCATTTGGAGGCATTTAATGTTCGAGCAAAAACGGCTGATTTTCGACAAAAGAGATAACACCCCCCCCATTACGTCATGCTTCAGAAATGTGGAAAATGGTCCGTTTTCAAATGTTTTATTTTTGAACGTCAGTTCACATTTGTAGGTGGATCATCAGTGTTAGAGCTAAAATTAGCATGTTTAAAGTGATTTTCATGGTTCCAGGGGCCCAAAACACAAGATTAATGGAATGGTTAAAAGTGCATGAAAATGGCCAATTTACTCACTCTGAGTTCTCAAAAAGGGTTTCTTCACCCCGGGAAGTTAATTAAATACCATTTGGAGGCATTTAATGTTCGAGCAAAAACGGCTGATTTTCGACAAAAGAGATAACACCCCCCCATTACGTCATGCTTCAGAAATGTGGAAAATGGTCCATTTTCAAATGTTTTATTTTTGAACGTCAGTTCACATTTGTAGGTGGATCATCAGTGTTAGAGCTAAAATTAGCATGTTTAAAGTGATTTTCATGCTTCCAGGGGCTCGGGAAGTTAATTAAATACCATTTGGAGGCATTTAATGTTCGAGCAAAAACGGCTGATTTTCGACAAAAGAGATAACACCCCCCCATTACGTCATGCTTCAGAAATGTGGAAAATGGTCTGTTTTCAAATGTTTTATTTTTGAACGTCAGTTCACATTTGTAGGTGGATCATCAGTGTTAGAGCTAAAACTAGCATGTTTAAAGTGATTTTCATGCTTCCAGGGGCCCAAAACACAAGATTAATGGAATGGTTAAAAGTGCATGAAAATGGCCAATTTACTCACTCTGAGTTCTCAAAAAGGGTTTCTTCACCCCGGGAAGTGAAATAAATACCATTTGGAGGCATTTAATGTTCGAGCAAAAACGGCTGATTTTCGACAAAAGAGATAACACCCCCCCATTACGTCATGCTTCAGAAATGTGGAAAATGGTCCGTTTTTAAATGTTTTATTTTTGAACGTCAGTTCACATTTGTAGGTGGAAAGTCAGTGTTAGAGCTAAAATTAGCATGTTTAAAGTGATTTTCATGCTTCCAGGGGCTCGGGAAGTTAATTAAATACCATTTGGAGGCATTTAATGTTCGAGCAAAAACGGCTGATTTTCGACAAAAGAGATAACACCCCCCCATTACGTCATGCTTCAGAAATGTGGAAAATGGTCAGTTTTCAAATGTTTTATTTTTGAACGTCAGTTCACATTTGTAGGTGGATCATCAGTGTTAGAGCTAAAATTAGCATGTTTAAAGTGATTTTCATGCTTCCAGGGGCTCGGGAAGTGAAATAAATACCATTTGGAGGCATTTAATGTTCAGGCAAAAACGGCAGATTTTCGACAAAAGAGATAACACCCCCCCATTACGTCATGCTTCAGAAATGTGGAAAATGGTCCGTTTTCAAATGTTTTATTTTTGAACGTCAGTTCACATTTGTAGGTGGATCATCAGTGTTAGAGCTAAAATTAGCATGTTTAAAGTGATTTTCATGCTTCCAGGGGCCCAAAACACAAGATTAATGAAATGGTTAAAAGTGCATGAAAATGGCCAATTTACTCACTCTGAGTTCTCAAAAAGGGTTTCTTCACCCCGGGAAGTTAATTAAATACCATTTGGAGGCATTTAATGTTCGAGCAAAAACGGCTGATTTTCGACAAAAGAGATAACACCCCCCCATTACGTCATGCTTCAGAAATGTGGAAAATGGTCCGTTTTCAAATGTTTTATTTTTGAACGTCAGTTCACATTTGTAGGTGGATCATCAGTGTTAGAGCTAAAATTAGCATGTTTAAAGTGATTTTCATGCTTCCAGGGGCTCGGGAAGTTAATTAAATACCATTTGGAGGCATTTAATGTTCGAGCAAAAACGGCTGATTTTCGACAAAAGAGATAACACCCCCCCATTACGTCATGCTTCAGAAATGTGGAAAATGGTCCGTTTTCAAATGTTTTATTTTTGAACGTCAGTTCACATTTGTAGGTGGATCATCAGTGTTAGAGCTAAAATTAGCATGTTTAAAGTCATTTTCATGCTTCCAGGGGCCCAAAACACAAGATTAATGGAATGGTTAAAAGTGCATGAAAATGGCCAATTTACTCACTCTGAGTTCTCAAAAAGGGTTTCTTCACCCCGGGAAGTGAAATAAATACCATTTGGAGGCATTTAATGTTCGAGCAAAAACGGCTGATTTTCGACAAAAGAGATAACACCCCCCCATTACGTCATGCTTCAGAAATGTGGAAAATGGTCCGTTTTCAAATGTTTTATTTTTGAACGTCAGTTCACATTTGTAGGTGGAAAATCAGTTTTAGAGCTAAAATTAGCATGTTTAAAGTGATTTTCATGCTTCCAGGGGCTCGGGAAGTTAATTAAATACCATTTGGAGGCATTTAATGTTCGAGCAAAAACGGCTGATTTTCGACAAAAGAGATAACACCCCCCCATTACGTCATGCTTCAGAAATGTGGAAAATGGTCCGTTTTCAAATGTTTTATTTTTGAACGTCAGTTCACATTTGTAGGTGGATCATCAGTGTTAGAGCTAAAATTAGCATGTTTAAAGTGATTTTCATGCTTCCAGGGGCCCAAAACACAAGATTTATGGAATGGTTAAAAGTGCATGAAAATGGCCAATTTACTCACTCTGAGTTCTCAAAAAGGGTTTCTTCACCCCGGGAAGTTAATTAAATACCATTTGGAGGCATTTAATGTTCGAGCAAAAACGGCTGATTTTCGACAAAAGAGATAACACCCCCCCATTACGTCATGCTTCAGAAATGTGGAAAATGGTCCATTTTCAAATGTTTTATTTTTGAACGTCAGTTCACATTTGTAGGTGGATCATCAGTGTTAGAGCTAAAATTAGCATGTTTAAAGTGATTTTCATGCTTCCAGGGGCTCGGGAAGTTAATTAAATACCATTTGGAGGCATTTAATGTTCGAGCAAAAACGGCTGATTTTCGACAAAAGAGATAACACCCCCCCATTACGTCATGCTTCAGAAATGTGGAAAATGGTCTGTTTTCAAATGTTTTATTTTTGAACGTCAGTTCACATTTGTAGGTGGATCATCAGTGTTAGAGCTAAAACTAGCATGTTTAAAGTGATTTTCATGCTTCCAGGGGCCCAAAACACAAGATTAATGGAATGGTTAAAAGTGCATGAAAATGGCCAATTTACTCACTCTGAGTTCTCAAAAAGGGTTTCTTCACCCCAGGAAGTGAAATAAATACCATTTGGAGGCATTTAATGTTCGAGCAAAAACGGCTGATTTTCGACAAAAGAGATAACACCCCCCCATTACGTCATGCTTCAGAAATGTGGAAAATGGTCCGTTTTTAAATGTTTTATTTTTGAACGTCAGTTCACATTTGTAGGTGGAAAGTCAGTGTTAGAGCTAAAATTAGCATGTTTAAAGTGATTTTCATGCTTCCAGGGGCTCGGGAAGTTAATTAAATACCATTTGGAGGCATTTAATGTTCGAGCAAAAACGGCTGATTTTCGACAAAAGAGATAACACCCCCCCATTACGTCATGCTTCAGAAATGTGGAAAATGGTCAGTTTTCAAATGTTTTATTTTTGAACGTCAGTTCACATTTGTAGGTGGATCATCAGTGTTAGAGCTAAAATTAGCATGTTTAAAGTGATTTTCATGCTTCCAGGGGCTCGGGAAGTGAAATAAATACCATTTGGAGGCATTTAATGTTCAGGCAAAAACGGCAGATTTTCGACAAAAGAGATAACACCCCCCCATTACGTCATGCTTCAGAAATGTGGAAAATGGTCCGTTTTCAAATGTTTTATTTTTGAACGTCAGTTCACATTTGTAGGTGGATCATCAGTGTTAGAGCTAAAATTAGCATGTTTAAAGTGATTTTCATGCTTCCAGGGGCCCAAAACACAAGATTAATGAAATGGTTAAAAGTGCATGAAAATGGCCAATTTACTCACTCTGAGTTCTCAAAAAGGGTTTCTTCACCCCGGGAAGTTAATTAAATACCATTTGGAGGCATTTAATGTTCGAGCAAAAACGGCTGATTTTCGACAAAAGAGATAACACCCCCCCATTACGTCATGCTTCAGAAATGTGGAAAATGGTCCGTTTTCAAATGTTTTATTTTTGAACGTCAGTTCACATTTGTAGGTGGATCATCAGTGTTAGAGCTAAAATTAGCATGTTTAAAGTGATTTTCATGCTTCCAGGGGCTCGGGAAGTTAATTAAATACCATTTGGAGGCATTTAATGTTCGAGCAAAAACGGCTGATTTTCGACAAAAGAGATAACACCCCCCCATTACGTCATGCTTCAGAAATGTGGAAAATGGTCCGTTTTCAAATGTTTTATTTTTGAACGTCAGTTCACATTTGTAGGTGGATCATCAGTGTTAGAGCTAAAATTAGCATGTTTAAAGTCATTTTCATGCTTCCAGGGGCCCAAAACACAAGATTAATGGAATGGTTAAAAGTGCATGAAAATGGCCAATTTACTCACTCTGAGTTCTCAAAAAGGGTTTCTTCACCCCGGGAAGTGAAATAAATACCATTTGGAGGCATTTAATGTTCGAGCAAAAACGGCTGATTTTCGACAAAAGAGATAACACCCCCCCATTACGTCATGCTTCAGAAATGTGGAAAATGGTCCGTTTTCAAATGTTTTATTTTTGAACGTCAGTTCACATTTGTAGGTGGAAAATCAGTTTTAGAGCTAAAATTAGCATGTTTAAAGTGATTTTCATGCTTCCAGGGGCTCGGGAAGTTAATTAAATACCATTTGGAGGCATTTAATGTTCGAGCAAAAACGGCTGATTTTCGACAAAAGAGATAACACCCCCCCATTACGTCATGCTTCAGAAATGTGGAAAATGGTCCGTTTTCAAATGTTTTATTTTTGAACGTCAGTTCACATTTGTAGGTGGATCATCAGTGTTAGAGCTAAAATTAGCATGTTTAAAGTGATTTTCATGCTTCCAGGGGCCCAAAACACAAGATTTATGGAATGGTTAAAAGTGCATGAAAATGGCCAATTTACTCACTCTGAGTTCTCAAAAAGGGTTTCTTCACCCCGGGAAGTTAATTAAATACCATTTGGAGGCATTTAATGTTCGAGCAAAAACGGCTGATTTTCGACAAAAGAGATAACACCCCCCCATTACGTCATGCTTCAGAAATGTGGAAAATGGTCCGTTTTCAAATGTTTTATTTTTGAACGTCAGTTCACATTTGTAGGTGGATCATCAGTGTTAGAGCTAAAATTAGCATGTTTAGAGTGATTTTCATGCTTCCAGGGGCTCGGGAAGTTAATTAAATACCATTTGGAGGCATTTAATGTTCGAGCAAAAACGGCTGATTTTCGACAAAAGAGATAACACCCCCCCATTACGTCATGCTTCAGAAATGTGGAAAATGGTCCGTTTTCAAATGTTTTATTTTTGAACGTCAGTTCACATTTGTAGGTGGATCATCAGTGTTAGAGCTAAAATTAGCATGTTTAAAGTGATTTTCATGCTTCCAGGGGCTCGGGAAGTGAAATAAATACCATTTGGAGGCATTTAATGTTCAGGCAAAAACGGCTGATTTTCGACAAAAGAGATAACACCCCCCCATTACGTCATGCTTCAGAAATGTGGAAAATGGTCCGTTTTCAAATGTTTTATTTTTGAACGTCAGTTCACATTTGTAGGTGGATCATCAGTGTTAGAGCTAAAATTAGCATGTTTAAAGTGATTTTCATGCTTCCAGGGGCCCAAAACACAAGATTTATGGAATGGTTAAAAGTGCATGAAAATGGCCAATTTACTCACTCTGAGTTCTCAAAAAGGGTTTCTTCACCCCGGGAAGTTAATTAAATACCATTTGGAGGCATTTAATGTTCGAGCAAAAACTGCTGATTTTCGACAGAAGAGATAACACCCCCCCATTACGTCATGCTTCAGAAATGTGGAAAATGGTCCGTTTTCAAATGTTTTATTTTTGAATGTCAGTTCACATTTGTAGGTGGATCATCAGTGTTAGAGCTAAAATTAGCATGTTTAAAGTGATTTTCATGCTTCCAGGGGCTCGGGAAGTTAATTAAATACCATTTGGAGGCATTTAATGTTCGAGCAAAAACGGCTGATTTTCGACAAAAGAGATAACACCCCCCCATTACGTCATGCTTCAGAAATGTGGAAAATGGTCCGTTTTCAAATGTTTTATTTTTGAACGTCAGTTCACATTTGTAGGTGGATCATCAGTGTTAGAGCTAAAATTAGCATGTTTAAAGTGATTTTCATGCTTCCAGGGGCTCGGGAAGTTAATTAAATACCATTTGGAGGCATTTAATGTTCAAGCAAAAACGGCTGATTTTCGACAAAAGAGATAACACCCCCCCATTACGTCATGCTTCAGAATGTGGAAAATGGTCCGTTTTCAAATGTTTTATTTTTGAACGTCAGTTCACATTTGTAGGTGGATCATCAGTGTTAGAGCTAAAATTAGCATGTTTAAAGTGATTTTCATGCTTCCAGGGGCCCAAAACACAAGATTTATGGAATGGTTAAAAGTGCATGAAAATGGCCAATTTACTCACTCTGTGTTCTCAAAAAGCGTTTCTTCACCCCGGGAAGTTAATTAAATACCATTTGGAGGCATTTAATGTTCGAGCAAAAACGGCTGATTTTCGACAAAAGAGATAACACCCCCCCATTACGTCTTGCTTCAGAAATGTGGAAAATGGTCAGTTTTCAAATGTTTTATTTTTGAACGTCAGTTCACATTTGTAGGTGGATCATCAGTGTTAGAGCTAAAATTAGCATGTTTAAAGTGATTTTCATGCTTCCAGGGGCCCAAAACACAAGATTTATGGAATGGTTAAAAGTGCATGAAAATGGCCAATTTACTCACTCTGAGTTCTCAAAAAGGGTTTCTTCACCCCGGGAAGTTAATTAAATACCATTTGGAGGCATTTAATGTTCGAGCAAAAACGGCTGATTTTCGACAAAAGAGATAACACCCCCCCATTACGTCATGCTTCAGAAATGTGGAAAATGGTCCGTTTTCAAATGTTTTATTTTTGAACGTCAGTTCACATTTGTAGGTGGATCATCAGTGTTAGAGCTAAAATTAGCATGTTTAAAGTGATTTTCATGCTTCCAGGGGCTCGGGAAGTTAATTAAATACCATTTGGAGGCATTTAATGTTCGAGCAAAAACGGCTGATTTTCGACAAAAGAGATAACACCCCCCCATTACGTCATGCTTCAGAAATGTGGAAAATGGTCCGTTTTCAAATGTTTTATTTTTGAACGTCAGTTCACATTTGTAGGTGGATCATCAGTGTTAGAGCTAAAATTAGCATGTTTAAAGTGATTTTCATGCTTCCAGGGGCTCGGGAAGTTAATTAAATACCATTTGGAGGCATTTAATGTTCGAGCAAAAACGGCTGATTTTCGACAAAAGAGATAACACCCCCCATTAGGTCATGCTTCAGAAATGTGGAAAATGGTCCGTTTTCAAATGTTTTATTTTTGAAGGTCAGTTCACATTTGTAGGTGGATCATCAGTGTTAGAGCTAAAATTAGCATGTTTAAAGTGATTTTCATGCTTCCAGGGGCTCGGGAAGTTAATTAAATACCATTTGGAGGCATTTAATGTTCGAGCAAAAACGGCTGATTTTCGACAAAAGAGATAACACCCCCCCATTACGTCATGCTTCAGAAATGTGGAAAATGGTCCGTTTTCAAATGTTTTATTTTTGAACGTCAGTTCACATTTGTAGGTGGATCATCAGTGTTAGAGCTAAAATTAGCATGTTTAAAGTGATTTTCATGCTTCCAGGGGCTCGGGAAGTTAATTAAATACCATTTGGAGGCATTTAATGTTCGAGCAAAAACGGCTGATTTTCGACAAAAGAGATAACACCCCCCATTACGTCATGCTTCAGAAATGTGGAAAATGGTCCGTTTTCAAATGTTTTATTTTTGAACGTCAGTTCACATTTGTAGGTGGATCATCAGTGTTAGAGCTAAAATTAGCATGTTTAAAGTGATTTTCATGCTTCCAGGGGCCCAAAACACAAGATTTATGGAATGGTTAAAAGTGCATGAAAATGGCCAATTTACTCACTCTGAGTTCTCAAAAAGGGTTTCTTCACCCCGGGAAGTGAAATAAATACCATTTGGAGGCATTTAATGTTCGAGCAAAAACGGCTGATTTTCGACAAAAGAGATAACACCCCCCCATTACGTCATGCTTCAGAAATGTGGAAAATGGTCCGTTTTCAAATGTTTCATTTTTGAACGTCAGTTCACATTTGTAGGTGGATCATCAGTGTTAGAGCTAAAATTAGCATGTTTAAAGTGATTTTCATGCTTCCAGGGGCTCGGGAAGTTAATTAAATACCATTTGGAGGCATTTAATGTTCGAGCAAAAACGGCTGATTTTCGACAAAAGAGATAACACCCCCCCATTACGTCATGCTTCAGAAATGTGGAAAATGGTCCGTTTTCAAATGTTTTATTTTTGAACGTCAGTTCACATTTGTAGGTGGATCATCAGTGTTAGAGCTAAAATTAGCATGTTTAAAGTGATTTTCATGCTTCCAGGGGCTCGGGAAGTTAATTAAATACCATTTGGAGGCATTTAATGTTCAAGCAAAAACGGCTGATTTTCGACAAAAGAGATAACACCCCCCCATTACGTCATGCTTCAGAAATGTGGAAAATGGTCCGTTTTCAAATGTTTTATTTTTGAACGTCAGTTCACATTTGTAGGTGGATCATCAGTGTTAGAGCTAAAATTAGCATGTTTAAAGTGATTTTCATGCTTCCAGGGGCTCGGGAAGTTAATTAAATACCATTTGGAGGCATTTAATGTTCGAGCAAAAACGGCTGATTTTCGACAAAAGAGATAACACCCCCCCATTACGTCATGCTTCAGAAATGTGGAAAATGGTCCGTTTTCCAATGTTTTATTTTTGAACATCAGTTCACATTTGTAGGTGGATCATCAGTGTTAGAGCTAAAATTAGCATGTTTAAAGTGATTTTCATGCTTCCAGGGGCCCAAAACACAAGATTTATGGAATGGTTAAAAGTGCATGAAAATGGCCAATTTACTCACTCTGAGTTCTCAAAAAGGGTTTCTTCACCCCGGGAAGTTAATTAAATACCATTTGGAGGCATTTAATGTTCGAGCAAAAACGGCTGATTTTCGACAAAAGAGATAACACCCCCCCATTACGTCATGCTTCAGAAATGTGGAAAATGGTCCGTTTTCAAATGTTTTATTTTTGAACGTCAGTTCACATTTGTAGGTGGATCATCAGTGTTAGAGCTAAAATTAGCATGTTTAAAGTGATTTTCATGCTTCCAGGGGCTCGGGAAGTTAATTAAATACCATTTGGAGGCATTTAATGTTCGAGCAAAAACGGCTGATTTTCGACAAAAGAGATAACACCCCCCCATTACGTCATGCTTCAGAAATGTGGAAAATGGTCCGTTTTCAAATGTTTTATTTTTGAACGTCAGTTCACATTTGTAGGTGGATCATCAGTGTTAGAGCTAAAATTAGCATGTTTAAAGTGATTTTCATGCTTCCAGGGGCCCAAAACACAAGATTTATGGAATGGTTAAAAGTGCATGAAAATGGCCAATTTACTCACTCTGAGTTCTCAAAAAGGGTTTCTTCACCCCGGGAAGTTAATTAAATACCATTTGGAGGCATTTAATGTTCGAGCAAAAACGGCTGATTTTCGACAAAAGAGATAACACCCCCCCATTACGTCATGCTTCAGAAATGTGGAAAATGGTCCGTTTTCAAATGTTTTATTTTTGAACGTCAGTTCACATTTGTAGGTGGATCATCAGTGTTAGAGCTAAAATTAGCATGTTTAAAGTGATTTTCATGCTTCCAGGGGCTCAGGAAGTTAATTAAATACCATTTGGAGGCATTTAATGTTCGAGCAAAAACGGCTGATTTTCGACAAAAGAGATAACACCCCCCATTACGTCATGCTTCAGAAATGTGGAAAATGGTCCGTTTTCAAATGTTTTATTTTTGAAGGTCAGTTCACATTTGTAGGTGGATCATCAGTGTTAGAGCTAAAATTAGCATGTTTAAAGTGATTTTCATGCTTCCAGGGGCTCGGGAAGTTAATTAAATACCATTTGGAGGCATTTAATGTTCGAGCAAAAACGGCTGATTTTCGACAAAAGAGATAACACCCCCCCATTACGTCATGCTTCAGAAATGTGGAAAATGGTCCGTTTTCAAATGTTTTATTTTTGAACGTCAGTTCACATTTGTAGGTGGATCATCAGTGTTAGAGCTAAAATTAGCATGTTTAAAGTGATTTTCATGCTTCCAGGGGCTCGGGAAGTTAATTAAATACCATTTGGAGGCATTTAATGTTCGAGCAAAAACGGCTGATTTTCGACAAAAGAGATAACACCCCCCCATTACGTCATGCTTCAGAAATGTGGAAAATGGTCCGTTTTCAAATGTTTTATTTTTGAACGTCAGTTCACATTTGTAGGTGGATCATCAGTGTTAGAGCTAAAATTAGCATGTTTAAAGTGATTTTCATGCTTCCAGGGGCCCAAAACACAAGATTTATGGAATGGTTAAAAGTGCATGAAAATGGCCAATTTACTCACTCTGAGTTCTCAAAAAGGGTTTCTTCACCCCGGGAAGTGAAATAAATACCATTTGGAGGCATTTAATGTTCGAGCAAAAACGGCTGATTTTCGACAAAAGAGATAACACCCCCCCATTACGTCATGCTTCAGAAATGTGGAAAATGGTCCGTTTTCAAATGTTTCATTTTTGAACGTCAGTTCACATTTGTAGGTGGATCATCAGTGTTAGAGCTAAAATTAGCATGTTTAAAGTGATTTTCATGCTTCCAGGGGCTCGGGAAGTTAATTAAATACCATTTGGAGGCATTTAATGTTCGAGCAAAAACGGCTGATTTTCGACAAAAGAGATAACACCCCCCCATTACGTCATGCTTCAGAAATGTGGAAAATGGTCCGTTTTCAAATGTTTTATTTTTGAACGTCAGTTCACATTTGTAGGTGGATCATCAGTGTTAGAGCTAAAATTAGCATGTTTAAAGTGATTTTCATGCTTCCAGGGGCTCGGGAAGTTAATTAAATACCATTTGGAGGCATTTAATGTTCAAGCAAAAACGGCTGATTTTCGACAAAAGAGATAACACCCCCCCATTACGTCATGCTTCAGAAATGTGGAAAATGGTCCGTTTTCAAATGTTTTATTTTTGAACGTCAGTTCACATTTGTAGGTGGATCATCAGTGTTAGAGCTAAAATTAGCATGTTTAAAGTGATTTTCATGCTTCCAGGGGCTCGGGAAGTTAATTAAATACCATTTGGAGGCATTTAATGTTCGAGCAAAAACGGCTGATTTTCGACAAAAGAGATAACACCCCCCCATTACGTCATGCTTCAGAAATGTGGAAAATGGTCCGTTTTCAAATGTTTTATTTTTGAACGTCAGTTCACATTTGTAGGTGGATCATCAGTGTTAGAGCTAAAATTAGCATGTTTAGAGTGATTTTCATGCTTCCAGGGGCCCAAAACACAAGATTTATGGAATGGTTAAAAGTGCATGAAAATGGCCAATTTACTCACTCTGAGTTCTCAAAAAGGGTTTCTTCACCCCGGGAAGTGAACTAAATACCATTTGGAGGCATTTAATGTTCTAGCAAAAACGGCTGATTTTCGACAAAAGAGATAACACCCCCCCATTACGTCATGCTTCAGAAATGTGGAAAATGGTCCGTTTTCAAATGTTTTATTTTTGAACGTCAGTTCACATTTGTAGGTGGATCATCAGTGTTAGAGCTAAAATTAGCATGTTTAAAGTGATTTTCATGCTTCCAGGGGCTCGGGAAGTTAATTAAATACCATTTGGAGGCATTTAATGTTCGAGCAAAAACGGCTGATTTTCGACAAAAGAGATAACACCCCCCCATTACGTCATGCTTCAGAAATGTGGAAAATGGTCCGTTTTCAAATGTTTTATTTTTGAACGTCAGTTCACATTTGTAGGTGGATCATCAGTGTTAGAGCTAAAATTAGCATGTTTAAAGTGATTTTCATGCTTCCAGGGGCCCAAAACACAAGATTTATGGAATGGTTAAAAGTGCATGAAAATGGCCAATTTACTCACTCTGAGTTCTCAAAAAGGGTTTCTTCACCCCGGGAAGTTAATTAAATACCATTTGGAGGCATTTAATGTTCGAGCAAAAACGGCAGATTTTCGACAAAAGAGATAACACCCCCCCATTACGTCATGCTTCAGAAATGTGGAAAATGGTCCGTTTTCAAATGTTTTATTTTTGAACGTCAGTTCACATTTGTAGGTGGATCATCAGTGTTAGAGCTAAAATTAGCATGTTTAAAGTGATTTTCATGCTTCCAGGGGCCCAAAACACAAGATTTATGGAATGGTTAAAAGTGCATGAAAATGGCCAATTTACTCACTCTGAGTTCTCAAAAAGGGTTTCTTCACCCCGGGAAGTTAATTAAATACCATTTGGAGGCATTTAATGTTCGAGCAAAAACGGCTGATTTTCGACAAAAGAGATAACACCCCCCCATTACGTCATGCTTCAGAAATGTGGAAAATGGTCCGTTTTCAAATGTTTTATTTTTGAACGTCAGTTCACATTTGTAGGTGGATCATCAGTGTTAGAGCTAAAATTAGCATGTTTAAAGTGATTTTCGTGCTTCCAGGGGCTCGGGAAGTTAATTAAATACCATTTGGAGGCATTTAATGTTCGAGCAAAAACGGCTGATTTTCGACAAAAGAGATAACACCCCCCCATTACGTCATGCTTCAGAAATGTGGAAAATGGTCCGTTTTCAAATGTTTTATTTTTGAACGTCAGTTCACATTTGTAGGTGGATCATCAGTGTTAGAGCTAAAATTAGCATGTTTAAAGTGATTTTCATGCTTCCAGGGGCCCAAAACACAAGATTTATGGAATGGTTAAAAGTGCATGAAAATGGCCAATTTACTCACTCTGAGTTCTCAAAAAGGGTTTCTTCACCCCGGGAAGTTAATTAAATACCATTTGGAGGCATTTAATGTTCGAGCAAAAACGGCTGATTTTCGACAAAAGAGATAACACCCCCCCATTACGTCATGCTTCAGAAATGTGGAAAATGGTCCGTTTTCAAATGTTTTATTTTTGAACGTCAGTTCACATTTGTAGGTGGATCATCAGTGTTAGAGCTAAAATTAGCATGTTTAAAGTGATTTTCATGCTTCCAGGGGCTCGGGAAGTTAAATAAATACCATTTGGAGGCATTTAATGTTCGAGCAAAAACGGCTGATTTTCGACAAAAGAGATAACACCCCCCCATTACGTCATGCTTCAGAAATGTGGAAAATGGTCCGTTTTCAAATGTTTTATTTTTGAACGTCAGTTCACATTTGTAGGTGGATCATCAGTGTTAGAGCTAAAATTAGCATGTTTAAAGTGATTTTCATGCTTCCAGGGGCCCAAAACACAAGATTTATGGAATGGTTAAAAGTGCATGAAAATGGCCAATTTACTCACTCTGAGTTCTCAAAAAGGGTTTCTTCACCCCGGGAAGTTAATGAAATACCATTTGGAGGCATTTAATGTTCGAGCAAAAACGGCTGATTTTCGACAAAAGAGATAACACCCCCCCATTACGTCATGCTTCAGAAATGTGGAAAATGGTCCATTTTCAAATGTTTTATTTTTGAACGTCAGTTCACATTTGTAGGTGGATCATCAGTGTTAGAGCTAAAATTAGCATGTTTAAAGTGATTTTCATGCTTCCAGGGGCCCAAAACACAAGATTTATGGAATGGTTAAAAGTGCATGAAAATGGCCAATTTACTCACTCTGAGTTCTCAAAAAGGGTTTCTTCACCCCGGGAAGTTAGTTAAATACCATTTGGAGGCATTTAATGTTCGAGCAAAAACGGCTGATTTTCGACAAAAGAGATAACACCCCCCCATTACGTCATGCTTCAGAAATGTGGAAAATGGTCCGTTTTCAAATGTTTTATTTTTGAACGTCAGTTCACATTTGTAGGTGGATCATCAGTGTTAGAGCTAAAATTAGCATGTTTAAAGTGATTTTCATGCTTCCAGGGGCTCGGGAAGTGAAATAAATACCATTTGGAGGCATTTAATGTTCGAGCAAAAACGGCTGATTTTCGACAAAAGAGATAACACCCCCCCATTACGTCATGCTTCAGAAATGTGGAAAATGGTCCGTTTTCAAATGTTTTATTTTTGAACGTCAGTTCACATTTGTAGGTGGATCATCAGTGTTAGAGCTAAAATTAGCATGTTTAAAGTGATTTTCATGCTTCCAGGGGCCCAAAACACAAGATTAATGGAATGGGTAAAAGTGCATGAAAATGGCCAATTTACTCACTCTGAGTTCTCAAAAAGGGTTTCTTCACCCCGGGAAGTGAAATAAATACCATTTGGAGGCATTTAATGTTCGAGCAAAAACGGCTGATTTTCGACAAAAGAGATAACACCCCCCCATTACGTCATGCTTCAGAAATGTGGAAAATGGTCCGTTTTCAAATGTTTTATTTTTGAACGTCAGTTCACATTTGTAGGTGGATCATCAGTGTTAGAGCTAAAATTAGCATGTTTAAAGTGATTTTCATGCTTCCAGGGGCTCGGGAAGTTAATTAAATACCATTTGGAGGCATTTAATGTTCGAGCAAAAACGGCTGATTTTCGACAAAAGAGATAACACCCCCCCATTACGTCATGCTTCAGAAATGTGGAAAATGGTCCGTTTTCAAATGTTTTATTTTTGAACGTCAGTTCACATTTGTAGGTGGATCATCAGTGTTAGAGCTAAAATTAGCATGTTTAAAGTGATTTTCATGCTTCCAGGGGCCCAAAACACAAGATTTATGGAATGGTTAAAAGTGCATGAAAATGGCCAATTTACTCACTCTGAGTTCTCAAAAAGGGTTTCTTCACCCCGGGAAGTTAATTAATACCATTTGGAGGCATTTAATGTTCGAGCAAAAACGGCTGATTTTCGACAAAAGAGATAACACCCCCCCATTACGTCATGCTTCAGAAATGTGGAAAATGGTCCGTTTTCAAATGTTTTATTTTTGAATGTCAGTTCACATTTGTAGGTGGATCATCAGTGTTAGAGCTAAAATTAGCATGTTTAAAGTGATTTTCATGCTTCCAGGGGCTCGGGAAGTTAATTAAATACCATTTGGAGGCATTTAATGTTCGAGCAAAAACGGCTGATTTTCGACAAAAGAGATAACACCCCCCCATTACGTCATGCTTCAGAAATGTGGAAAATGGTCCGTTTTCAAATGTTTTATTTTTGAACGTCAGTTCACATTTGTAGGTGGATCATCAGTGTTAGAGCTAAAATTAGCATGTTTAAAGTGATTTTCATGCTTCCAGGGGCTCGGGAAGTGAAATAAATACCATTTGGAGGCATTTAATGTTCGAGCAAAAACGGCTGATTTTCGACAAAAGAGATAACACCCCCCCATTACGTCATGCTTCAGAAATGTGGAAAATGGTCCGTTTTCAAATGTTTTATTTTTGAACGTCAGTTCACATTTGTAGGTGGATCATCAGTGTTAGAGCTAAAATTAGCATGTTTAAAGTGATTTTCATGCTTCCAGGGGCCCAAAACACAAGATTTATGGAATGGTTAAAAGTGCATGAAAATGGCCAATTTACTCACTCTGAGTTCTCAAAAAGGGTTTCTTCACCCCGGGAAGTTAATTAAATACCATTTGGAGGCATTTAATGTTCGAGCAAAAACGGCTGATTTTCGACAAAAGAGATAACACCCCCCCATTACGTCATGCTTCAGAAATGTGGAAAATGGTCCGTTTTCAAATGTTTTATTTTTGAACGTCAGTTCACATTTGTAGGTGGATCATCAGTGTTAGAGCTAAAATTAGCATGTTTAAAGTGATTTTCATGCTTCCAGGGGCTCGGGAAGTTAATTAAATACCATTTGGAGGCATTTAATGTTCGAGCAAAAACGGCTGATTTTCGACAAAAGAGATAACACCCCCCCATTACGTCATGCTTCAGAAATGTGGAAAATGGTCCGTTTTCAAATGTTTTATTTTTGAACGTCAGTTCACATTTGTAGGTGGATCATCAGTGTTAGAGCTAAAATTAGCATGTTTAAAGTGATTTTCATGCTTCCAGGGGCCCAAAACACAAGATTTATGGAATGGTTAAAAGTGCATGAAAATGGCCAATTTACTCACTCTGAGTTCTCAAAAAGGGTTTCTTCACCCCGGGAAGTTAATGAAATACCATTTGGAGGCATTTAATGTTCGAGCAAAAACGGCTGATTTTCGACAAAAGAGATAACACCCCCCCATTACGTCATGCTTCAGAAATGTGGAAAATGGTCCGTTTTCAAATGTTTTATTTTTGAACGTCAGTTCACATTTGTAGGTGGATCATCAATGTTAGAGCTAAAATTAGCATGTTTAAAGTGATTTTCATGCTTCCAGGGGCCCAAAACACAAGATTTATGGAATGGTTAAAAGTGCATAAAAAATGGCCAATTTACTCACTCTGAGTTCTCAAAAAGGGTTTCTTCACCCCGGGAAGTTAATTAAATACCATTTGGAGGTGTTTAATGTTCGAGCAAAAACGGCTGATTTTCGACAAAAGAGATAACACCCCCCCCATTACGTCATGCTTCAGAAATGTGGAAAATGGTCAGTTTTCAAATGTTTTATTTTTGAACGTCAGTTCACATTTGTAGGTGGATCATCAGTGTTAGAGCTAAAATTAGCATGTTTAAAGTGATTTTCATGCTTCCAGGGGCTCGGGAAGTTAATTAAATACCATTTGGAGGCATTTAATGTTCGAGCAAAAACGGCTGATTTTCGACAAAAGAGATAACACCCCCCCATTACGTCATGCTTCAGAAATGTGGAAAATGGTCCGTTTTCAAATGTTTTATTTTTGAACGTCAGTTCACATTTGTAGGTGGATCATCAGTGTTAGAGCTAAAATTAGCATGTTTAAAGTGATTTTCATGCTTCCAGGGGCTCGGGAAGTGAAATAAATACCATTTGGAGGCATTTAATGTTCGAGCAAAAACGGCTGATTTTCGACAAAAGAGATAACACCCCCCCATTACGTCATGCTTCAGAAATGTGGAAAATGGTCCGTTTTCAAATGTTTTATTTTTGAACGTCAGTTCACATTTGTAGGTGGATCATCAGTGTTAGAGCTAAAATTAGCATGTTTAAAGTGATTTTCATGCTTCCAGGGGCCCAAAACAAAAGATTAATGGAATGGTTAAAAGTGCATGAAAATGGCCAATTTACTCACTCTGAGTTCTCAAAAAGGGTTTCTTCACCCCGGGAAGTGAAATAAATACCATTTGGAGGCATTTAATGTTCGAGCAAAAACGGCTGATTTTCGACAAAAGAGATAACACCCCCCCATTACGTCATGCTTCAGAAATGTGGAAAATGGTCCGTTTTCAAATGTTTTATTTTTGAACGTCAGTTCACATTTGTAGGTGGATCATCAGTGTTAGAGCTAAAATTAGCATGTTTAAAGTGATTTTCATGCTTCCAGGGGCTCGGGAAGTTAATTAAATACCATTTGGAGGCATTTAATGTTCGAGCAAAAACGGCTGATTTTCGACAAAAGAGATAACACCCCCCCATTACGTCATGCTTCAGAAATGTGGAAAATGGTCCGTTTTCAAATGTTTTATTTTTGAACGTCAGTTCACATTTGTAGGTGGATCATCAGTGTTAGAGCTAAAATTAGCATGTTTAAAGTGATTTTCATGCTTCCAGGGGCCCAAAACACAAGATTTATGGAATGGTTAAAAGTGCATGAAAATGGCCAATTTACTCACTCTGAGTTCTCAAAAAGGGTTTCTTCACCCCGGGAAGTTAATTAATACCATTTGGAGGCATTTAATGTTCGAGCAAAAACGGCTGATTTTCGACAAAAGAGATAACACCCCCCCATTACGTCATGCTTCAGAAATGTGGAAAATGGTCCGTTTTCAAATGTTTTATTTTTGAACGTCAGTTCACATTTGTAGGTGGATCATCAGTGTTAGAGCTAAAATTAGCATGTTTAAAGTGATTTTCATGCTTCCAGGGGCCCAAAACACAAGATTCATGGAATGGTTAAAAGTGCATGAAAATGGCCAATTTACTCACTCTGAGTTCTCAAAAAGGGTTTCTTCACCCCGGGAAGTTAATTAAATACCATTTGGAGGCATTTAATGTTCGAGCAAAAACGGCTGATTTTCGACAAAAGAGATAACACCCCCCCATTACGTCATGCTTCAGAAATGTGGAAAATGGTCCGTTTTCAAATGTTTTATTTTTGAACGTCAGTTCACATTTGTAGGTGGATCATCAGTGTTAGAGCTAAAATTAGCATGTTTAAAGTGATTTTCATGCTTCCAGGGGCTCGGGAAGTTAATTAAATACCATTTGGAGGCATTTAATGTTCGAGCAAAAACGGCTGATTTTCGACAAAAGAGATAACACCCCCCCATTACGTCATGCTTCAGAAATGTGGAAAATGGTCCGTTTTCAAATGTTTTATTTTTGAACGTCAGTTCACATTTGTAGGTGGATCATCAGTGTTAGAGCTAAAATTAGCATGTTTAAAGTGATTTTCATGCTTCCAGGGGCCCAAAACACAAGATTTATGGAATGGTTAAAAGTGCATGAAAAAGGCCAATTTACTCACTCTGAGTTCTCAAAAAGGGTTTCTTCACCCCGGGAAGTTAATTAAATACCATTTGGAGGCATTTAATGTTCGAGCAAAAACGGCTGATTTTCGACAAAAGAGATAACACCCCCCATTACGTCATGCTTCAGAAATGTGGAAAATGGTCCGTTTTCAAATGTTTTATTTTTGAACGTCAGTTCACATTTGTAGGTGGATCATCAGTGTTAGAGCTAAAATTAGCATGTTTAAAGTGATTTTCATGCTTCCAGGGGCTCGGGAAGTTAATTAAATACCATTTGGAGGCATTTAATGTCCGAGCAAAAACGGCTGATTTTCGACAAAAGAGATAACACCCCCCCATTACGTCATGCTTCAGAAATGTGGAAAATGGTCCGTTTTCAAATGTTTTATTTTTGAACGTCAGTTCACATTTGTAGGTGGATCATCAGTGTTAGAGCTAAAATTAGCATGTTTAAAGTGATTTTCATGCTTACAGGGGCCCAAAACACAAGATTTATGGAATGGTTAAAAGTGCATGAAAATGGCCAATTTACTCACTCTGAGTTCTCCAAAAGGGTTTCTTCACCCCGGGAAGTTAATTAAATACCATTTGGAGGCATTTAATGTTCGAGCAAAAACGACTGATTTTCGACAAAAGAGATAACACCCCCCCATTACGTCATGCTTCAGAAATGTGGAAAATGGTCCGTTTTCAAATGTTTTATTTTTGAACGTCAGTTCACATTTGTAGGTGGATCATCAGTGTTAGAGCTAAAATTAGCATGTTTAAAGGGATTTTCATGCTTCCAGGGGCTCGGGAAGTTAATTAAATACCATTTGGAGGCATTTAATGTTCGAGCAAAAACGGCTGATTTTCGACAAAAGAGATAACACCCCCCCATTACGTCATGCTTCAGAAATGTGGAAAATGGTCCGTTTTCAAATGTTTTATTTTTGAACGTCAGTTCACATTTGTAGGTGGATCATCAGTGTTAGAGCTAAAATTAGCATGTTTAAAGTGATTTTCATGCTTCCAGGGGCTCGGGAAGTTAATTAAATACCATTTGGAGGCATTTAATGTTCGAGCAAAAACGGCTGATTTTCGACAAAAGAGATAACACCCCCCCCATTACGTCATGCTTCAGAAATGTGGAAAATGGTCCGTTTTCAAATGTTTTATTTTTGAACGTCAGTTCACATTTGTAGGTGGATCATCAGTGTTAGAGCTAAAATTAGCATGTTTAAAGTGATTTTCATGCTTCCAGGGGCCCAAAACACAAGATTTATGGAATGGTTAAAAGTGCATGAAAATGGCCAATTTACTCACTCTGAGTTCTCAAAAAGGGTTTCTTCACCCCGGGAAGTTAATTAATACCATTTGGAGGCATTTAATGTTCGAGCAAAAACGGCTGATTTTCGACAAAAGAGATAACACCCCCCCATTACGTCATGCTTCAGAAATGTGGAAAATGGTCCGTTTTCAAATGTTTTATTTTTGAACGTCAGTTCACATTTGAAGGTGGATCATCAGTGTTAGAGCTAAAATTAGCATGTTTAAAGTGATTTTCATGCTTCCAGGGGCTCGGGAAGTTAATTAAATACCATTTGGAGGCATTTAATGTTCGAGCAAAAACGGCTGATTTTCGACAAAAGAGATAACACCCCCCCATTACGTCATGCTTCAGAAATGTGGAAAATGGTCCGTTTTCAAATGTTTTATTTTTGAACGTCAGTTCACATTTGTAGGTGGATCATCAGTGTTAGAGCTAAAATTAGCATGTTTAAAGTGATTTTCATGCTTCCAGGGGCCCAAAACACAAGATTTATGGAATGGTTAAAAGTGCATGAAAATGGCCAATTTACTCACTCTGAGTTCTCAAAAAGGGTTTCTTCACCCCGGGAAGTTAATTAAATAACATTTGGAGGCATTTAATGTTCGAGCAAAAACGGCTGATTTTCGACAAAAGAGATAACACCCCCCCCCCCCATTACGTCATGCTTCAGAAATGTGGAAAATGGTCCGTTTTCAAATGTTTTATTTTTGAACGTCAGTTCACATTTGTAGGTGGATCATCAGTGTTAGAGCTAAAATTAGCATGTTTAAAGTGATTTTCATGCTTCCAGGGGCTCGGGAAGTTAATTAAATACCATTTGGAGGCATTTAATGTTCGAGCAAAAACGGCTGATTTTCGACAAAAGAGATAACACCCCCCCATTACGTCATGCTTCAGAAATGTGGAAAATGGTCCGTTTTCAAATGTTTTATTTTTGAACGTCAGTTCACATTTGTAGGTGGATCATCAGTGTTAGAGCTAAAATTAGCATGTTTAAAGTGATTTTCATGCTTCCAGGGGCCCAAAACACAAGATTTATGGAATGGTTAAAAGTGCATGAAAATGGCCAATTTACTCACTCTGAGTTCTCAAAAAGGGTTTCTTCACCCCGGGAAGTTAATTAAATACCATTTGGAGGCATTTAATGTTCGAGCAAAAACGGCTGATTTTCGACAAAAGAGATAACACCCCCCATTACGTCATGCTTCAGAAATGTGGAAAATGGTCCGTTTTCAAATGTTTTATTTTTGAACGTCAGTTCACATTTGTAGGTGGATCATCAGTGTTAGAGCTAAAATTAGCATGTTTAAAGTGATTTTCATGCTTCCAGGGGCTCGGGAAGTTAATTAAATACCATTTGAAGGCATTTAATGTTCGAGCAAAAACGGCTGATTTTCGTCAAAAGAGATAACACCCCCCCATTACGTCATGCTTCAGAAATGTGGAAAATGGTCCGTTTTCAAATGTTTTATTTTTGAACGTCAGTTCACATTTGTAGGTGGATCATCAGTGTTAGAGCTAAAATTAGCATGTTTAAAGTGATTTTCATGCTTCCAGGGGCCCAAAACACAAGATTTATGGAATGGTTAAAAGTGCATGAAAATGGCCAATTTACTCACTCTGAGTTCTCCAAAAGGGTTTCTTCACCCCGGGAAGTTAATTAAATACCATTTGGAGGCATTTAATGTTCGAGCAAAAATGGCTGATTTTCGACAAAAGAGATAACACCCCCCCATTACGTCATGCTTCAGAAATGTGGAAAATGGTCCGTTTTCAAATGTTTTATTTTTGAACGTCAGTTCACATTTGTAGGTGGATCATCAGTGTTAGAGCTAAAATTTGCATGTTTAAAGTGATTTTCATGCTTCCAGGGGCTCGGGAAGTTAATTAAAGACCATTTGGAGGCATTTAATGTTCGAGCAAAAACGGCTGATTTTCGACAAAAGAGATAACACCCCCCCATTACGTCATGCTTCAGAAATGTGGAAAATGGTCAGTTTTCAAATGTTTTATTTTTGAACGTCAGTTCACATTTGTAGGTGGATCATCAGTGTTAGAGCTAAAATTAGCATGTTTAAAGTGATTTTCATGCTTCCAGGGGCTCGGGAAGTGAAATAAATACCATTTGGAGGCATTTAATGTTCAGGCAAAAACGGCAGATTTTCGACAAAAGAGATAACACCCCCCCATTACGTCATGCTTCAGAAATGTGGAAAATGGTCCGTTTTCAAATGTTTTATTTTTGAACGTCAGTTCACATTTGTAGGTGGATCATCAGTGTTAGAGCTAAAATTAGCATGTTTAAAGTGATTTTCATGCTTCCAGGGGCCCAAAACACAAGATTAATGAAATGGTTAAAAGTGCATGAAAATGGCCAATTTACTCACTCTGAGTTCTCAAAAAGGGTTTCTTCACCCCGGGAAGTTAATTAAATACCATTTGGAGGCATTTAATGTTCGAGCAAAAACGGCTGATTTTCGACAAAAGAGATAACACCCCCCCATTACGTCATGCTTCAGAAATGTGGAAAATGGTCCGTTTTCAAATGTTTTATTTTTGAACGTCAGTTCACATTTGTAGGTGGATCATCAGTGTTAGAGCTAAAATTAGCATGTTTAAAGTGATTTTCATGCTTCCAGGGGCTCGGGAAGTTAATTAAATACCATTTGGAGGCATTTAATGTTCGAGCAAAAACGGCTGATTTTCGACAAAAGAGATAACACCCCCCCATTACGTCATGCTTCAGAAATGTGGAAAATGGTCCGTTTTCAAATGTTTTATTTTTGAACGTCAGTTCACATTTGTAGGTGGATCATCAGTGTTAGAGCTAAAATTAGCATGTTTAAAGTCATTTTCATGCTTCCAGGGGCCCAAAACACAAGATTAATGGAATGGTTAAAAGTGCATGAAAATGGCCAATTTACTCACTCTGAGTTCTCAAAAAGGGTTTCTTCACCCCGGGAAGTGAAATAAATACCATTTGGAGGCATTTAATGTTCGAGCAAAAACGGCTGATTTTCGACAAAAGAGATAACACCCCCCCATTACGTCATGCTTCAGAAATGTGGAAAATGGTCCGTTTTCAAATGTTTTATTTTTGAACGTCAGTTCACATTTGTAGGTGGAAAATCAGTTTTAGAGCTAAAATTAGCATGTTTAAAGTGATTTTCATGCTTCCAGGGGCTCGGGAAGTTAATTAAATACCATTTGGAGGCATTTAATGTTCGAGCAAAAACGGCTGATTTTCGACAAAAGAGATAACACCCCCCCATTACGTCATGCTTCAGAAATGTGGAAAATGGTCCGTTTTCAAATGTTTTATTTTTGAACGTCAGTTCACATTTGTAGGTGGATCATCAGTGTTAGAGCTAAAATTAGCATGTTTAAAGTGATTTTCATGCTTCCAGGGGCCCAAAACACAAGATTTATGGAATGGTTAAAAGTGCATGAAAATGGCCAATTTACTCACTCTGAGTTCTCAAAAAGGGTTTCTTCACCCCGGGAAGTTAATTAAATACCATTTGGAGGCATTTAATGTTCGAGCAAAAACGGCTGATTTTCGACAAAAGAGATAACACCCCCCCATTACGTCATGCTTCAGAAATGTGGAAAATGGTCCGTTTTCAAATGTTTTATTTTTGAACGTCAGTTCACATTTGTAGTTGGATCATCAGTGTTAGAGCTAAAATTAGCATGTTTAGAGTGATTTTCATGCTTCCAGGGGCTCGGGAAGTTAATTAAATACCATTTGGAGGCATTTAATGTTCGAGCAAAAACGGCTGATTTTCGACAAAAGAGATAACACCCCCCCATTACGTCATGCTTCAGAAATGTGGAAAATGGTCCGTTTTCAAATGTTTTATTTTTGAACGTCAGTTCACATTTGTAGGTGGATCATCAGTGTTAGAGCTAAAATTAGCATGTTTAAAGTGATTTTCATGCTTCCAGGGGCTCGGGAAGTGAAATAAATACCATTTGGAGGCATTTAATGTTCAGGCAAAAACGGCTGATTTTCGACAAAAGAGATAACACCCCCCCATTACGTCATGCTTCAGAAATGTGGAAAATGGTCCGTTTTCAAATGTTTTATTTTTGAACGTCAGTTCACATTTGTAGGTGGATCATCAGTGTTAGAGCTAAAATTAGCATGTTTAAAGTGATTTTCATGCTTCCAGGGGCCCAAAACACAAGATTTATGGAATGGTTAAAAGTGCATGAAAATGGCCAATTTACTCACTCTGAGTTCTCAAAAAGGGTTTCTTCACCCCGGGAAGTTAATTAAATACCATTTGGAGGCATTTAATGTTCGAGCAAAAACTGCTGATTTTCGACAGAAGAGATAACACCCCCCCATTACGTCATGCTTCAGAAATGTGGAAAATGGTCCGTTTTCAAATGTTTTATTTTTGAATGTCAGTTCACATTTGTAGGTGGATCATCAGTGTTAGAGCTAAAATTAGCATGTTTAAAGTGATTTTCATGCTTCCAGGGGCTCGGGAAGTTAATTAAATACCATTTGGAGGCATTTAATGTTCGAGCAAAAACGGCTGATTTTCGACAAAAGAGATAACACCCCCCCATTACGTCATGCTTCAGAAATGTGGAAAATGGTCCGTTTTCAAATGTTTTATTTTTGAACGTCAGTTCACATTTGTAGGTGGATCATCAGTGTTAGAGCTAAAATTAGCATGTTTAAAGTGATTTTCATGCTTCCAGGGGCTCGGGAAGTTAATTAAATACCATTTGGAGGCATTTAATGTTCAAGCAAAAACGGCTGATTTTCGACAAAAGAGATAACACCCCCCCATTACGTCATGCTTCAGAATGTGGAAAATGGTCCGTTTTCAAATGTTTTATTTTTGAACGTCAGTTCACATTTGTAGGTGGATCATCAGTGTTAGAGCTAAAATTAGCATGTTTAAAGTGATTTTCATGCTTCCAGGGGCCCAAAACACAAGATTTATGGAATGGTTAAAAGTGCATGAAAATGGCCAATTTACTCACTCTGTGTTCTCAAAAAGCGTTTCTTCACCCCGGGAAGTTAATTAAATACCATTTGGAGGCATTTAATGTTCGAGCAAAAACGGCTGATTTTCGACAAAAGAGATAACACCCCCCCATTACGTCTTGCTTCAGAAATGTGGAAAATGGTCAGTTTTCAAATGTTTTATTTTTGAACGTCAGTTCACATTTGTAGGTGGATCATCAGTGTTAGAGCTAAAATTAGCATGTTTAAAGTGATTTTCATGCTTCCAGGGGCCCAAAACACAAGATTTATGGAATGGTTAAAAGTGCATGAAAATGGCCAATTTACTCACTCTGAGTTCTCAAAAAGGGTTTCTTCACCCCGGGAAGTTAATTAAATACCATTTGGAGGCATTTAATGTTCGAGCAAAAACGGCTGATTTTCGACAAAAGAGATAACACCCCCCCATTACGTCATGCTTCAGAAATGTGGAAAATGGTCCGTTTTCAAATGTTTTATTTTTGAACGTCAGTTCACATTTGTAGGTGGATCATCAGTGTTAGAGCTAAAATTAGCATGTTTAAAGTGATTTTCATGCTTCCAGGGGCTCGGGAAGTTAATTAAATACCATTTGGAGGCATTTAATGTTCGAGCAAAAACGGCTGATTTTCGACAAAAGAGATAACACCCCCCCATTACGTCATGCTTCAGAAATGTGGAAAATGGTCCGTTTTCAAATGTTTTATTTTTGAACGTCAGTTCACATTTGTAGGTGGATCATCAGTGTTAGAGCTAAAATTAGCATGTTTAAAGTGATTTTCATGCTTCCAGGGGCTCGGGAAGTTAATTAAATACCATTTGGAGGCATTTAATGTTCGAGCAAAAACGGCTGATTTTCGACAAAAGAGATAACACCCCCCATTAGGTCATGCTTCAGAAATGTGGAAAATGGTCCGTTTTCAAATGTTTTATTTTTGAAGGTCAGTTCACATTTGTAGGTGGATCATCAGTGTTAGAGCTAAAATTAGCATGTTTAAAGTGATTTTCATGCTTCCAGGGGCTCGGGAAGTTAATTAAATACCATTTGGAGGCATTTAATGTTCGAGCAAAAACGGCTGATTTTCGACAAAAGAGATAACACCCCCCCATTACGTCATGCTTCAGAAATGTGGAAAATGGTCCGTTTTCAAATGTTTTATTTTTGAACGTCAGTTCACATTTGTAGGTGGATCATCAGTGTTAGAGCTAAAATTAGCATGTTTAAAGTGATTTTCATGCTTCCAGGGGCTCGGGAAGTTAATTAAATACCATTTGGAGGCATTTAATGTTCGAGCAAAAACGGCTGATTTTCGACAAAAGAGATAACACCCCCCATTACGTCATGCTTCAGAAATGTGGAAAATGGTCCGTTTTCAAATGTTTTATTTTTGAACGTCAGTTCACATTTGTAGGTGGATCATCAGTGTTAGAGCTAAAATTAGCATGTTTAAAGTGATTTTCATGCTTCCAGGGGCCCAAAACACAAGATTTATGGAATGGTTAAAAGTGCATGAAAATGGCCAATTTACTCACTCTGAGTTCTCAAAAAGGGTTTCTTCACCCCGGGAAGTGAAATAAATACCATTTGGAGGCATTTAATGTTCGAGCAAAAACGGCTGATTTTCGACAAAAGAGATAACACCCCCCCATTACGTCATGCTTCAGAAATGTGGAAAATGGTCCGTTTTCAAATGTTTCATTTTTGAACGTCAGTTCACATTTGTAGGTGGATCATCAGTGTTAGAGCTAAAATTAGCATGTTTAAAGTGATTTTCATGCTTCCAGGGGCTCGGGAAGTTAATTAAATACCATTTGGAGGCATTTAATGTTCGAGCAAAAACGGCTGATTTTCGACAAAAGAGATAACACCCCCCCATTACGTCATGCTTCAGAAATGTGGAAAATGGTCCGTTTTCAAATGTTTTATTTTTGAACGTCAGTTCACATTTGTAGGTGGATCATCAGTGTTAGAGCTAAAATTAGCATGTTTAAAGTGATTTTCATGCTTCCAGGGGCTCGGGAAGTTAATTAAATACCATTTGGAGGCATTTAATGTTCAAGCAAAAACGGCTGATTTTCGACAAAAGAGATAACACCCCCCCATTACGTCATGCTTCAGAAATGTGGAAAATGGTCCGTTTTCAAATGTTTTATTTTTGAACGTCAGTTCACATTTGTAGGTGGATCATCAGTGTTAGAGCTAAAATTAGCATGTTTAAAGTGATTTTCATGCTTCCAGGGGCTCGGGAAGTTAATTAAATACCATTTGGAGGCATTTAATGTTCGAGCAAAAACGGCTGATTTTCGACAAAAGAGATAACACCCCCCCATTACGTCATGCTTCAGAAATGTGGAAAATGGTCCGTTTTCAAATGTTTTATTTTTGAACATCAGTTCACATTTGTAGGTGGATCATCAGTGTTAGAGCTAAAATTAGCATGTTTAAAGTGATTTTCATGCTTCCAGGGGCCCAAAACACAAGATTTATGGAATGGTTAAAAGTGCATGAAAATGGCCAATTTACTCACTCTGAGTTCTCAAAAAGGGTTTCTTCACCCCGGGAAGTTAATTAAATACCATTTGGAGGCATTTAATGTTCGAGCAAAAACGGCTGATTTTCGACAAAAGAGATAACACCCCCCCATTACGTCATGCTTCAGAAATGTGGAAAATGGTCCGTTTTCAAATGTTTTATTTTTGAACGTCAGTTCACATTTGTAGGTGGATCATCAGTGTTAGAGCTAAAATTAGCATGTTTAAAGTGATTTTCATGCTTCCAGGGGCTCGGGAAGTTAATTAAATACCATTTGGAGGCATTTAATGTTCGAGCAAAAACGGCTGATTTTCGACAAAAGAGATAACACCCCCCCATTACGTCATGCTTCAGAAATGTGGAAAATGGTCCGTTTTCAAATGTTTTATTTTTGAACGTCAGTTCACATTTGTAGGTGGATCATCAGTGTTAGAGCTAAAATTAGCATGTTTAAAGTGATTTTCATGCTTCCAGGGGCCCAAAACACAAGATTTATGGAATGGTTAAAAGTGCATGAAAATGGCCAATTTACTCACTCTGAGTTCTCAAAAAGGGTTTCTTCACCCCGGGAAGTTAATTAAATACCATTTGGAGGCATTTAATGTTCGAGCAAAAACGGCTGATTTTCGACAAAAGAGATAACACCCCCCCATTACGTCATGCTTCAGAAATGTGGAAAATGGTCCGTTTTCAAATGTTTTATTTTTGAACGTCAGTTCACATTTGTAGGTGGATCATCAGTGTTAGAGCTAAAATTAGCATGTTTAAAGTGATTTTCATGCTTCCAGGGGCTCAGGAAGTTAATTAAATACCATTTGGAGGCATTTAATGTTCGAGCAAAAACGGCTGATTTTCGACAAAAGAGATAACACCCCCCATTACGTCATGCTTCAGAAATGTGGAAAATGGTCCGTTTTCAAATGTTTTATTTTTGAAGGTCAGTTCACATTTGTAGGTGGATCATCAGTGTTAGAGCTAAAATTAGCATGTTTAAAGTGATTTTCATGCTTCCAGGGGCTCGGGAAGTTAATTAAATACCATTTGGAGGCATTTAATGTTCGAGCAAAAACGGCTGATTTTCGACAAAAGAGATAACACCCCCCCATTACGTCATGCTTCAGAAATGTGGAAAATGGTCCGTTTTCAAATGTTTTATTTTTGAACGTCAGTTCACATTTGTAGGTGGATCATCAGTGTTAGAGCTAAAATTAGCATGTTTAAAGTGATTTTCATGCTTCCAGGGGCTCGGGAAGTTAATTAAATACCATTTGGAGGCATTTAATGTTCGAGCAAAAACGGCTGATTTTCGACAAAAGAGATAACACCCCCCCATTACGTCATGCTTCAGAAATGTGGAAAATGGTCCGTTTTCAAATGTTTTATTTTTGAACGTCAGTTCACATTTGTAGGTGGATCATCAGTGTTAGAGCTAAAATTAGCATGTTTAAAGTGATTTTCATGCTTCCAGGGGCCCAAAACACAAGATTTATGGAATGGTTAAAAGTGCATGAAAATGGCCAATTTACTCACTCTGAGTTCTCAAAAAGGGTTTCTTCACCCCGGGAAGTGAAATAAATACCATTTGGAGGCATTTAATGTTCGAGCAAAAACGGCTGATTTTCGACAAAAGAGATAACACCCCCCCATTACGTCATGCTTCAGAAATGTGGAAAATGGTCCGTTTTCAAATGTTTCATTTTTGAACGTCAGTTCACATTTGTAGGTGGATCATCAGTGTTAGAGCTAAAATTAGCATGTTTAAAGTGATTTTCATGCTTCCAGGGGCTCGGGAAGTTAATTAAATACCATTTGGAGGCATTTAATGTTCGAGCAAAAACGGCTGATTTTCGACAAAAGAGATAACACCCCCCCATTACGTCATGCTTCAGAAATGTGGAAAATGGTCCGTTTTCAAATGTTTTATTTTTGAACGTCAGTTCACATTTGTAGGTGGATCATCAGTGTTAGAGCTAAAATTAGCATGTTTAAAGTGATTTTCATGCTTCCAGGGGCTCGGGAAGTTAATTAAATACCATTTGGAGGCATTTAATGTTCAAGCAAAAACGGCTGATTTTCGACAAAAGAGATAACACCCCCCCATTACGTCATGCTTCAGAAATGTGGAAAATGGTCCGTTTTCAAATGTTTTATTTTTGAACGTCAGTTCACATTTGTAGGTGGATCATCAGTGTTAGAGCTAAAATTAGCATGTTTAAAGTGATTTTCATGCTTCCAGGGGCTCGGGAAGTTAATTAAATACCATTTGGAGGCATTTAATGTTCGAGCAAAAACGGCTGATTTTCGACAAAAGAGATAACACCCCCCCATTACGTCATGCTTCAGAAATGTGGAAAATGGTCCGTTTTCAAATGTTTTATTTTTGAACGTCAGTTCACATTTGTAGGTGGATCATCAGTGTTAGAGCTAAAATTAGCATGTTTAGAGTGATTTTCATGCTTCCAGGGGCCCAAAACACAAGATTTATGGAATGGTTAAAAGTGCATGAAAATGGCCAATTTACTCACTCTGAGTTCTCAAAAAGGGTTTCTTCACCCCGGGAAGTGAACTAAATACCATTTGGAGGCATTTAATGTTCTAGCAAAAACGGCTGATTTTCGACAAAAGAGATAACACCCCCCCATTACGTCATGCTTCAGAAATGTGGAAAATGGTCCGTTTTCAAATGTTTTATTTTTGAACGTCAGTTCACATTTGTAGGTGGATCATCAGTGTTAGAGCTAAAATTAGCATGTTTAAAGTGATTTTCATGCTTCCAGGGGCTCGGGAAGTTAATTAAATACCATTTGGAGGCATTTAATGTTCGAGCAAAAACGGCTGATTTTCGACAAAAGAGATAACACCCCCCCATTACGTCATGCTTCAGAAATGTGGAAAATGGTCCGTTTTCAAATGTTTTATTTTTGAACGTCAGTTCACATTTGTAGGTGGATCATCAGTGTTAGAGCTAAAATTAGCATGTTTAAAGTGATTTTCATGCTTCCAGGGGCCCAAAACACAAGATTTATGGAATGGTTAAAAGTGCATGAAAATGGCCAATTTACTCACTCTGAGTTCTCAAAAAGGGTTTCTTCACCCCGGGAAGTTAATTAAATACCATTTGGAGGCATTTAATGTTCGAGCAAAAACGGCAGATTTTCGACAAAAGAGATAACACCCCCCCATTACGTCATGCTTCAGAAATGTGGAAAATGGTCCGTTTTCAAATGTTTTATTTTTGAACGTCAGTTCACATTTGTAGGTGGATCATCAGTGTTAGAGCTAAAATTAGCATGTTTAAAGTGATTTTCATGCTTCCAGGGGCCCAAAACACAAGATTTATGGAATGGTTAAAAGTGCATGAAAATGGCCAATTTACTCACTCTGAGTTCTCAAAAAGGGTTTCTTCACCCCGGGAAGTTAATTAAATACCATTTGGAGGCATTTAATGTTCGAGCAAAAACGGCTGATTTTCGACAAAAGAGATAACACCCCCCCATTACGTCATGCTTCAGAAATGTGGAAAATGGTCCGTTTTCAAATGTTTTATTTTTGAACGTCAGTTCACATTTGTAGGTGGATCATCAGTGTTAGAGCTAAAATTAGCATGTTTAAAGTGATTTTCGTGCTTCCAGGGGCTCGGGAAGTTAATTAAATACCATTTGGAGGCATTTAATGTTCGAGCAAAAACGGCTGATTTTCGACAAAAGAGATAACACCCCCCCATTACGTCATGCTTCAGAAATGTGGAAAATGGTCCGTTTTCAAATGTTTTATTTTTGAACGTCAGTTCACATTTGTAGGTGGATCATCAGTGTTAGAGCTAAAATTAGCATGTTTAAAGTGATTTTCATGCTTCCAGGGGCCCAAAACACAAGATTTATGGAATGGTTAAAAGTGCATGAAAATGGCCAATTTACTCACTCTGAGTTCTCAAAAAGGGTTTCTTCACCCCGGGAAGTTAATTAAATACCATTTGGAGGCATTTAATGTTCGAGCAAAAACGGCTGATTTTCGACAAAAGAGATAACACCCCCCCATTACGTCATGCTTCAGAAATGTGGAAAATGGTCCGTTTTCAAATGTTTTATTTTTGAACGTCAGTTCACATTTGTAGGTGGATCATCAGTGTTAGAGCTAAAATTAGCATGTTTAAAGTGATTTTCATGCTTCCAGGGGCTCGGGAAGTTAAATAAATACCATTTGGAGGCATTTAATGTTCGAGCAAAAACGGCTGATTTTCGACAAAAGAGATAACACCCCCCCATTACGTCATGCTTCAGAAATGTGGAAAATGGTCCGTTTTCAAATGTTTTATTTTTGAACGTCAGTTCACATTTGTAGGTGGATCATCAGTGTTAGAGCTAAAATTAGCATGTTTAAAGTGATTTTCATGCTTCCAGGGGCCCAAAACACAAGATTTATGGAATGGTTAAAAGTGCATGAAAATGGCCAATTTACTCACTCTGAGTTCTCAAAAAGGGTTTCTTCACCCCGGGAAGTTAATGAAATACCATTTGGAGGCATTTAATGTTCGAGCAAAAACGGCTGATTTTCGACAAAAGAGATAACACCCCCCCATTACGTCATGCTTCAGAAATGTGGAAAATGGTCCATTTTCAAATGTTTTATTTTTGAACGTCAGTTCACATTTGTAGGTGGATCATCAGTGTTAGAGCTAAAATTAGCATGTTTAAAGTGATTTTCATGCTTCCAGGGGCCCAAAACACAAGATTTATGGAATGGTTAAAAGTGCATGAAAATGGCCAATTTACTCACTCTGAGTTCTCAAAAAGGGTTTCTTCACCCCGGGAAGTTAGTTAAATACCATTTGGAGGCATTTAATGTTCGAGCAAAAACGGCTGATTTTCGACAAAAGAGATAACACCCCCCCATTACGTCATGCTTCAGAAATGTGGAAAATGGTCCGTTTTCAAATGTTTTATTTTTGAACGTCAGTTCACATTTGTAGGTGGATCATCAGTGTTAGAGCTAAAATTAGCATGTTTAAAGTGATTTTCATGCTTCCAGGGGCTCGGGAAGTGAAATAAATACCATTTGGAGGCATTTAATGTTCGAGCAAAAACGGCTGATTTTCGACAAAAGAGATAACACCCCCCCATTACGTCATGCTTCAGAAATGTGGAAAATGGTCCGTTTTCAAATGTTTTATTTTTGAACGTCAGTTCACATTTGTAGGTGGATCATCAGTGTTAGAGCTAAAATTAGCATGTTTAAAGTGATTTTCATGCTTCCAGGGGCCCAAAACACAAGATTAATGGAATGGGTAAAAGTGCATGAAAATGGCCAATTTACTCACTCTGAGTTCTCAAAAAGGGTTTCTTCACCCCGGGAAGTGAAATAAATACCATTTGGAGGCATTTAATGTTCGAGCAAAAACGGCTGATTTTCGACAAAAGAGATAACACCCCCCCATTACGTCATGCTTCAGAAATGTGGAAAATGGTCCGTTTTCAAATGTTTTATTTTTGAACGTCAGTTCACATTTGTAGGTGGATCATCAGTGTTAGAGCTAAAATTAGCATGTTTAAAGTGATTTTCATGCTTCCAGGGGCTCGGGAAGTTAATTAAATACCATTTGGAGGCATTTAATGTTCGAGCAAAAACGGCTGATTTTCGACAAAAGAGATAACACCCCCCCATTACGTCATGCTTCAGAAATGTGGAAAATGGTCCGTTTTCAAATGTTTTATTTTTGAACGTCAGTTCACATTTGTAGGTGGATCATCAGTGTTAGAGCTAAAATTAGCATGTTTAAAGTGATTTTCATGCTTCCAGGGGCCCAAAACACAAGATTTATGGAATGGTTAAAAGTGCATGAAAATGGCCAATTTACTCACTCTGAGTTCTCAAAAAGGGTTTCTTCACCCCGGGAAGTTAATTAATACCATTTGGAGGCATTTAATGTTCGAGCAAAAACGGCTGATTTTCGACAAAAGAGATAACACCCCCCCATTACGTCATGCTTCAGAAATGTGGAAAATGGTCCGTTTTCAAATGTTTTATTTTTGAATGTCAGTTCACATTTGTAGGTGGATCATCAGTGTTAGAGCTAAAATTAGCATGTTTAAAGTGATTTTCATGCTTCCAGGGGCTCGGGAAGTTAATTAAATACCATTTGGAGGCATTTAATGTTCGAGCAAAAACGGCTGATTTTCGACAAAAGAGATAACACCCCCCCATTACGTCATGCTTCAGAAATGTGGAAAATGGTCCGTTTTCAAATGTTTTATTTTTGAACGTCAGTTCACATTTGTAGGTGGATCATCAGTGTTAGAGCTAAAATTAGCATGTTTAAAGTGATTTTCATGCTTCCAGGGGCTCGGGAAGTGAAATAAATACCATTTGGAGGCATTTAATGTTCGAGCAAAAACGGCTGATTTTCGACAAAAGAGATAACACCCCCCCATTACGTCATGCTTCAGAAATGTGGAAAATGGTCCGTTTTCAAATGTTTTATTTTTGAACGTCAGTTCACATTTGTAGGTGGATCATCAGTGTTAGAGCTAAAATTAGCATGTTTAAAGTGATTTTCATGCTTCCAGGGGCCCAAAACACAAGATTTATGGAATGGTTAAAAGTGCATGAAAATGGCCAATTTACTCACTCTGAGTTCTCAAAAAGGGTTTCTTCACCCCGGGAAGTTAATTAAATACCATTTGGAGGCATTTAATGTTCGAGCAAAAACGGCTGATTTTCGACAAAAGAGATAACACCCCCCCATTACGTCATGCTTCAGAAATGTGGAAAATGGTCCGTTTTCAAATGTTTTATTTTTGAACGTCAGTTCACATTTGTAGGTGGATCATCAGTGTTAGAGCTAAAATTAGCATGTTTAAAGTGATTTTCATGCTTCCAGGGGCTCGGGAAGTTAATTAAATACCATTTGGAGGCATTTAATGTTCGAGCAAAAACGGCTGATTTTCGACAAAAGAGATAACACCCCCCCATTACGTCATGCTTCAGAAATGTGGAAAATGGTCCGTTTTCAAATGTTTTATTTTTGAACGTCAGTTCACATTTGTAGGTGGATCATCAGTGTTAGAGCTAAAATTAGCATGTTTAAAGTGATTTTCATGCTTCCAGGGGCCCAAAACACAAGATTTATGGAATGGTTAAAAGTGCATGAAAATGGCCAATTTACTCACTCTGAGTTCTCAAAAAGGGTTTCTTCACCCCGGGAAGTTAATGAAATACCATTTGGAGGCATTTAATGTTCGAGCAAAAACGGCTGATTTTCGACAAAAGAGATAACACCCCCCCATTACGTCATGCTTCAGAAATGTGGAAAATGGTCCGTTTTCAAATGTTTTATTTTTGAACGTCAGTTCACATTTGTAGGTGGATCATCAATGTTAGAGCTAAAATTAGCATGTTTAAAGTGATTTTCATGCTTCCAGGGGCCCAAAACACAAGATTTATGGAATGGTTAAAAGTGCATAAAAAATGGCCAATTTACTCACTCTGAGTTCTCAAAAAGGGTTTCTTCACCCCGGGAAGTTAATTAAATACCATTTGGAGGTGTTTAATGTTCGAGCAAAAACGGCTGATTTTCGACAAAAGAGATAACACCCCCCCCATTACGTCATGCTTCAGAAATGTGGAAAATGGTCAGTTTTCAAATGTTTTATTTTTGAACGTCAGTTCACATTTGTAGGTGGATCATCAGTGTTAGAGCTAAAATTAGCATGTTTAAAGTGATTTTCATGCTTCCAGGGGCTCGGGAAGTTAATTAAATACCATTTGGAGGCATTTAATGTTCGAGCAAAAACGGCTGATTTTCGACAAAAGAGATAACACCCCCCCATTACGTCATGCTTCAGAAATGTGGAAAATGGTCCGTTTTCAAATGTTTTATTTTTGAACGTCAGTTCACATTTGTAGGTGGATCATCAGTGTTAGAGCTAAAATTAGCATGTTTAAAGTGATTTTCATGCTTCCAGGGGCTCGGGAAGTGAAATAAATACCATTTGGAGGCATTTAATGTTCGAGCAAAAACGGCTGATTTTCGACAAAAGAGATAACACCCCCCCATTACGTCATGCTTCAGAAATGTGGAAAATGGTCCGTTTTCAAATGTTTTATTTTTGAACGTCAGTTCACATTTGTAGGTGGATCATCAGTGTTAGAGCTAAAATTAGCATGTTTAAAGTGATTTTCATGCTTCCAGGGGCCCAAAACAAAAGATTAATGGAATGGTTAAAAGTGCATGAAAATGGCCAATTTACTCACTCTGAGTTCTCAAAAAGGGTTTCTTCACCCCGGGAAGTGAAATAAATACCATTTGGAGGCATTTAATGTTCGAGCAAAAACGGCTGATTTTCGACAAAAGAGATAACACCCCCCCATTACGTCATGCTTCAGAAATGTGGAAAATGGTCCGTTTTCAAATGTTTTATTTTTGAACGTCAGTTCACATTTGTAGGTGGATCATCAGTGTTAGAGCTAAAATTAGCATGTTTAAAGTGATTTTCATGCTTCCAGGGGCTCGGGAAGTTAATTAAATACCATTTGGAGGCATTTAATGTTCGAGCAAAAACGGCTGATTTTCGACAAAAGAGATAACACCCCCCCATTACGTCATGCTTCAGAAATGTGGAAAATGGTCCGTTTTCAAATGTTTTATTTTTGAACGTCAGTTCACATTTGTAGGTGGATCATCAGTGTTAGAGCTAAAATTAGCATGTTTAAAGTGATTTTCATGCTTCCAGGGGCCCAAAACACAAGATTTATGGAATGGTTAAAAGTGCATGAAAATGGCCAATTTACTCACTCTGAGTTCTCAAAAAGGGTTTCTTCACCCCGGGAAGTTAATTAATACCATTTGGAGGCATTTAATGTTCGAGCAAAAACGGCTGATTTTCGACAAAAGAGATAACACCCCCCCATTACGTCATGCTTCAGAAATGTGGAAAATGGTCCGTTTTCAAATGTTTTATTTTTGAACGTCAGTTCACATTTGTAGGTGGATCATCAGTGTTAGAGCTAAAATTAGCATGTTTAAAGTGATTTTCATGCTTCCAGGGGCCCAAAACACAAGATTCATGGAATGGTTAAAAGTGCATGAAAATGGCCAATTTACTCACTCTGAGTTCTCAAAAAGGGTTTCTTCACCCCGGGAAGTTAATTAAATACCATTTGGAGGCATTTAATGTTCGAGCAAAAACGGCTGATTTTCGACAAAAGAGATAACACCCCCCCATTACGTCATGCTTCAGAAATGTGGAAAATGGTCCGTTTTCAAATGTTTTATTTTTGAACGTCAGTTCACATTTGTAGGTGGATCATCAGTGTTAGAGCTAAAATTAGCATGTTTAAAGTGATTTTCATGCTTCCAGGGGCTCGGGAAGTTAATTAAATACCATTTGGAGGCATTTAATGTTCGAGCAAAAACGGCTGATTTTCGACAAAAGAGATAACACCCCCCCATTACGTCATGCTTCAGAAATGTGGAAAATGGTCCGTTTTCAAATGTTTTATTTTTGAACGTCAGTTCACATTTGTAGGTGGATCATCAGTGTTAGAGCTAAAATTAGCATGTTTAAAGTGATTTTCATGCTTCCAGGGGCCCAAAACACAAGATTTATGGAATGGTTAAAAGTGCATGAAAAAGGCCAATTTACTCACTCTGAGTTCTCAAAAAGGGTTTCTTCACCCCGGGAAGTTAATTAAATACCATTTGGAGGCATTTAATGTTCGAGCAAAAACGGCTGATTTTCGACAAAAGAGATAACACCCCCCATTACGTCATGCTTCAGAAATGTGGAAAATGGTCCGTTTTCAAATGTTTTATTTTTGAACGTCAGTTCACATTTGTAGGTGGATCATCAGTGTTAGAGCTAAAATTAGCATGTTTAAAGTGATTTTCATGCTTCCAGGGGCTCGGGAAGTTAATTAAATACCATTTGGAGGCATTTAATGTCCGAGCAAAAACGGCTGATTTTCGACAAAAGAGATAACACCCCCCCATTACGTCATGCTTCAGAAATGTGGAAAATGGTCCGTTTTCAAATGTTTTATTTTTGAACGTCAGTTCACATTTGTAGGTGGATCATCAGTGTTAGAGCTAAAATTAGCATGTTTAAAGTGATTTTCATGCTTACAGGGGCCCAAAACACAAGATTTATGGAATGGTTAAAAGTGCATGAAAATGGCCAATTTACTCACTCTGAGTTCTCCAAAAGGGTTTCTTCACCCCGGGAAGTTAATTAAATACCATTTGGAGGCATTTAATGTTCGAGCAAAAACGACTGATTTTCGACAAAAGAGATAACACCCCCCCATTACGTCATGCTTCAGAAATGTGGAAAATGGTCCGTTTTCAAATGTTTTATTTTTGAACGTCAGTTCACATTTGTAGGTGGATCATCAGTGTTAGAGCTAAAATTAGCATGTTTAAAGGGATTTTCATGCTTCCAGGGGCTCGGGAAGTTAATTAAATACCATTTGGAGGCATTTAATGTTCGAGCAAAAACGGCTGATTTTCGACAAAAGAGATAACACCCCCCCATTACGTCATGCTTCAGAAATGTGGAAAATGGTCCGTTTTCAAATGTTTTATTTTTGAACGTCAGTTCACATTTGTAGGTGGATCATCAGTGTTAGAGCTAAAATTAGCATGTTTAAAGTGATTTTCATGCTTCCAGGGGCTCGGGAAGTTAATTAAATACCATTTGGAGGCATTTAATGTTCGAGCAAAAACGGCTGATTTTCGACAAAAGAGATAACACCCCCCCCATTACGTCATGCTTCAGAAATGTGGAAAATGGTCCGTTTTCAAATGTTTTATTTTTGAACGTCAGTTCACATTTGTAGGTGGATCATCAGTGTTAGAGCTAAAATTAGCATGTTTAAAGTGATTTTCATGCTTCCAGGGGCCCAAAACACAAGATTTATGGAATGGTTAAAAGTGCATGAAAATGGCCAATTTACTCACTCTGAGTTCTCAAAAAGGGTTTCTTCACCCCGGGAAGTTAATTAATACCATTTGGAGGCATTTAATGTTCGAGCAAAAACGGCTGATTTTCGACAAAAGAGATAACACCCCCCCATTACGTCATGCTTCAGAAATGTGGAAAATGGTCCGTTTTCAAATGTTTTATTTTTGAACGTCAGTTCACATTTGAAGGTGGATCATCAGTGTTAGAGCTAAAATTAGCATGTTTAAAGTGATTTTCATGCTTCCAGGGGCTCGGGAAGTTAATTAAATACCATTTGGAGGCATTTAATGTTCGAGCAAAAACGGCTGATTTTCGACAAAAGAGATAACACCCCCCCATTACGTCATGCTTCAGAAATGTGGAAAATGGTCCGTTTTCAAATGTTTTATTTTTGAACGTCAGTTCACATTTGTAGGTGGATCATCAGTGTTAGAGCTAAAATTAGCATGTTTAAAGTGATTTTCATGCTTCCAGGGGCCCAAAACACAAGATTTATGGAATGGTTAAAAGTGCATGAAAATGGCCAATTTACTCACTCTGAGTTCTCAAAAAGGGTTTCTTCACCCCGGGAAGTTAATTAAATAACATTTGGAGGCATTTAATGTTCGAGCAAAAACGGCTGATTTTCGACAAAAGAGATAACACCCCCCCCCCCCATTACGTCATGCTTCAGAAATGTGGAAAATGGTCCGTTTTCAAATGTTTTATTTTTGAACGTCAGTTCACATTTGTAGGTGGATCATCAGTGTTAGAGCTAAAATTAGCATGTTTAAAGTGATTTTCATGCTTCCAGGGGCTCGGGAAGTTAATTAAATACCATTTGGAGGCATTTAATGTTCGAGCAAAAACGGCTGATTTTCGACAAAAGAGATAACACCCCCCCATTACGTCATGCTTCAGAAATGTGGAAAATGGTCCGTTTTCAAATGTTTTATTTTTGAACGTCAGTTCACATTTGTAGGTGGATCATCAGTGTTAGAGCTAAAATTAGCATGTTTAAAGTGATTTTCATGCTTCCAGGGGCCCAAAACACAAGATTTATGGAATGGTTAAAAGTGCATGAAAATGGCCAATTTACTCACTCTGAGTTCTCAAAAAGGGTTTCTTCACCCCGGGAAGTTAATTAAATACCATTTGGAGGCATTTAATGTTCGAGCAAAAACGGCTGATTTTCGACAAAAGAGATAACACCCCCCATTACGTCATGCTTCAGAAATGTGGAAAATGGTCCGTTTTCAAATGTTTTATTTTTGAACGTCAGTTCACATTTGTAGGTGGATCATCAGTGTTAGAGCTAAAATTAGCATGTTTAAAGTGATTTTCATGCTTCCAGGGGCTCGGGAAGTTAATTAAATACCATTTGGAGGCATTTCATTCAGAAATGTGGAAAATGGTCCGTTTTCAAATGTTTTATTTTTGAACGTCAGTTCACATTTGTAGGTGGATCATCAGTGTTAGAGCTAAAATTAGCATGTTTAAAGTGATTTTCATGCTTCCAGGGGCCCAAAACACAAGATTTATGGAATGGTTAAAAGTGCATGAAAATGGCCAATTTACTCACTCTGAGTTCTCCAAAAGGGTTTCTTCACCCCGGGAAGTTAATTAAATACCATTTGGAGGCATTTAATGTTCGAGCAAAAATGGCTGATTTTCGACAAAAGAGATAACACCCCCCCATTACGTCATGCTTCAGAAATGTGGAAAATGGTCCGTTTTCAAATGTTTTATTTTTGAACGTCAGTTCACATTTGTAGGTGGATCATCAGTGTTAGAGCTAAAATTTGCATGTTTAAAGTGATTTTCATGCTTCCAGGGGCTCGGGAAGTTAATTAAAGACCATTTGGAGGCATTTAATGTTCGAGCAAAAACGGCTGATTTTCGACAAAAGAGATAACACCCCCCCATTACGTCATGCTTCAGAAATGTGGAAAATGGTCCGTTTTCAAATGTTTTATTTTTGAACGTCAGTTCACATTTGTAGGTGGATCATCAGTGTTAGAGCTAAAATTAGCATGTTTAAAGTGATTTTCATGCTTCCAGGGGCTCGGGAAGTTAATTAAATACCATTTGGAGGCATTTAATGTTCGAGCAAAAACGGCTGATTTTCGACAAAAGAGATAACACCCCCCCATTACGTCATGCTTCAGAAATGTGGAAAATGGTCCGTTTTCAAATGTTTTATTTTTGAACGTCAGTTCACATTTGTAGGTGGATCATCAGTGTTAGAGCTAAAATTAGCATGTTTAAAGTGATTTTCATGCTTCCAGGGGCCCAAAACACAAGATTTATGGAATGGTTAAAAGTGCATGAAAATGGCCAATTTACTCACTCTGAGTTCTCAAAAAGGGTTTCTTCACCCCGGGAAGTTAATTAAATACCATTTGGAGGCATTTAATGTTCGAGCAAAAACGGCTGATTTTCGACAAAAGAGATAACACCCCCCCATTACGTCATGCTTCAGAAATGTGGAAAATGGTCCGTTTTCAAATGTTTTATTTTTGAACGTCAGTTCACATTTGTAGGTGGATCATCAGTGTTAGAGCTAAAATTAGCATGTTTAAAGTGATTTTCATGCTTCCAGGGGCTCGGGAAGTTAAATAAATACCATTTGGAGGCATTTAATGTTCGAGCAAAAACGGCTGATTTTCGACAAAAGAGATAACACCCCCCCATTACGTCATGCTTCAGAAATGTGGAAAATGGTCCGTTTTCAAATGTTTTATTTTTGAACGTCAGTTCACATTTGTAGGTGGATCATCAGTGTTAGAGCTAAAATTAGCATGTTTAAAGTGATTTTCATGCTTCCAGGGGCTCGGGAAGTTAATTAAATACCATTTGGAGGCATTTAATGTTCGAGCAAAAACGGCTGATTTTCGACAAAAGAGATAACACCCCCCCATTACGTCATGCTTCAGAAATGTGGAAAATGGTCCGTTTTCAAATGTTTTATTTTTGAACGTCAGTTCACATTTGTAGGTGGATCATCAGTGTTAGAGCTAAAATTAGCATGTTTAAAGTGATTTTCATGCTTCCAGGGGCCCAAAACACAAGATTTATGGAATGGTTAAAAGTGCATGAAAATGGCCAATTTACTCACTCTGAGTTCTCAAAAAGGGTTTCTTCACCCCGGGAAGTTAATTAATACCATTTGGAGGCATTTAATGTTCGAGCAAAAACGGCTGATTTTCGACAAAAGAGATAACACCCCCCCATTACGTCATGCTTCAGAAATGTGGAAAATGGTCCGTTTTCAAATGTTTTATTTTTGAACGTCAGTTCACATTTGAAGGTGGATCATCAGTGTTAGAGCTAAAATTAGCATGTTTAAAGTGATTTTCATGCTTCCAGGGGCTCGGGAAGTTAATTAAATACCATTTGGAGGCATTTAATGTTCGAGCAAAAACGGCTGATTTTCGACAAAAGAGATAACACCCCCCCATTACGTCATGCTTCAGAAATGTGGAAAATGGTCCGTTTTCAAATGTTTTATTTTTGAACGTCAGTTCACATTTGTAGGTGGATCATCAGTGTTAGAGCTAAAATTAGCATGTTTAAAGTGATTTTCATGCTTCCAGGGGCCCAAAACACAAGATTTATGGAATGGTTAAAAGTGCATGAAAATGGCCAATTTACTCACTCTGAGTTCTCAAAAAGGGTTTCTTCACCCCGGGAAGTTAATTAAATAACATTTGGAGGCATTTAATGTTCGAGCAAAAACGGCTGATTTTCGACAAAAGAGATAACACCCCCCCCCCCCATTACGTCATGCTTCAGAAATGTGGAAAATGGTCCGTTTTCAAATGTTTTATTTTTGAACGTCAGTTCACATTTGTAGGTGGATCATCAGTGTTAGAGCTAAAATTAGCATGTTTAAAGTGATTTTCATGCTTCCAGGGGCTCGGGAAGTTAATTAAATACCATTTGGAGGCATTTAATGTTCGAGCAAAAACGGCTGATTTTCGACAAAAGAGATAACACCCCCCCATTACGTCATGCTTCAGAAATGTGGAAAATGGTCCGTTTTCAAATGTTTTATTTTTGAACGTCAGTTCACATTTGTAGGTGGATCATCAGTGTTAGAGCTAAAATTAGCATGTTTAAAGTGATTTTCATGCTTCCAGGGGCCCAAAACACAAGATTTATGGAATGGTTAAAAGTGCATGAAAATGGCCAATTTACTCACTCTGAGTTCTCAAAAAGGGTTTCTTCACCCCGGGAAGTTAATTAAATACCATTTGGAGGCATTTAATGTTCGAGCAAAAACGGCTGATTTTCGACAAAAGAGATAACACCCCCCATTACGTCATGCTTCAGAAATGTGGAAAATGGTCCGTTTTCAAATGTTTTATTTTTGAACGTCAGTTCACATTTGTAGGTGGATCATCAGTGTTAGAGCTAAAATTAGCATGTTTAAAGTGATTTTCATGCTTCCAGGGGCTCGGGAAGTTAATTAAATACCATTTGGAGGCATTTAATGTTCGAGCAAAAACGGCTGATTTTCGACAAAAGAGATAACACCCCCCCATTACGTCATGCTTCAGAAATGTGGAAAATGGTCCGTTTTCAAATGTTTTATTTTTGAACGTCAGTTCACATTTGTAGGTGGATCATCAGTGTTAGAGCTAAAATTAGCATGTTTAAAGTGATTTTCATGCTTCCAGGGGCCCAAAACACAAGATTTATGGAATGGTTAAAAGTGCATGAAAATGGCCAATTTACTCACTCTGAGTTCTCCAAAAGGGTTTCTTCACCCCGGGAAGTTAATTAAATACCATTTGGAGGCATTTAATGTTCGAGCAAAAATGGCTGATTTTCGACAAAAGAGATAACACCCCCCCATTACGTCATGCTTCAGAAATGTGGAAAATGGTCCGTTTTCAAATGTTTTATTTTTGAACGTCAGTTCACATTTGTAGGTGGATCATCAGTGTTAGAGCTAAAATTTGCATGTTTAAAGTGATTTTCATGCTTCCAGGGGCTCGGGAAGTTAATTAAAGACCATTTGGAGGCATTTAATGTTCGAGCAAAAACGGCTGATTTTCGACAAAAGAGATAACACCCCCCCATTACGTCATGCTTCAGAAATGTGGAAAATGGTCCGTTTTCAAATGTTTTATTTTTGAACGTCAGTTCACATTTGTAGGTGGATCATCAGTGTTAGAGCTAAAATTAGCATGTTTAAAGTGATTTTCATGCTTCCAGGGGCTCGGGAAGTTAATTAAATACCATTTGGAGGCATTTAATGTTCGAGCAAAAACGGCTGATTTTCGACAAAAGAGATAACACCCCCCCATTACGTCATGCTTCAGAAATGTGGAAAATGGTCCGTTTTCAAATGTTTTATTTTTGAACGTCAGTTCACATTTGTAGGTGGATCATCAGTGTTAGAGCTAAAATTAGCATGTTTAAAGTGATTTTCATGCTTCCAGGGGCCCAAAACACAAGATTTATGGAATGGTTAAAAGTGCATGAAAATGGCCAATTTACTCACTCTGAGTTCTCAAAAAGGGTTTCTTCACCCCGGGAAGTTAATTAAATACCATTTGGAGGCATTTAATGTTCGAGCAAAAACGGCTGATTTTCGACAAAAGAGATAACATCCCCCCATTACGTCATGCTTCAGAAATGTGGAAAATGGTCCGTTTTCAAATGTTTTATTTTTGAACGTCAGTTCACATTTGTAGGTGGATCATCAGTGTTAGAGCTAAAATTAGCATGTTTAAAGTGATTTTCATGCTTCCAGGGGCTCGGGAAGTTAAATAAATACCATTTGGAGGCATTTAATGTTCGAGCAAAAACGGCTGATTTTCGACAAAAGAGATAACACCCCCCCATTACGTCATGCTTCAGAAATGTGGAAAATGGTCCGTTTTCAAATGTTTTATTTTTGAACGTCAGTTCACATTTGTAGGTGGATCATCAGTGTTAGAGCTAAAATTAGCATGTTTAAAGTGATTTTCATGCTTCCAGGGGCTCGGGAAGTTAATTAAATACCATTTGGAGGCATTTAATGTTCGAGCAAAAACGGCTGATTTTCGACAAAAGAGATAACACCCCCCCATTACGTCATGCTTCAGAAATGTGGAAAATGGTCCGTTTTCAAATGTTTTATTTTTGAACGTCAGTTCACATTTGTAGGTGGATCATCAGTGTTAGAGCTAAAATTAGCATGTTTAAAGTGATTTTCATGCTTCCAGGGGCCCAAAACACAAGATTTATGGAATGGTTAAAAGTGCATGAAAATGGCCAATTTACTCACTCTGAGTTCTCAAAAAGGGTTTCTTCACCCCGGGAAGTTAATTAAATACCATTTGGAGGCATTTAATGTTCGAGCAAAAACGGCTGATTTTCGACAAAAGAGATAACACCCCCCCATTACGTCATGCTTCAGAAATGTGGAAAATGGTCCGTTTTCAAATGTTTTATTTTTGAACGTCAGTTCACATTTGTAGGTGGATCATCAGTGTTAGAGCTAAAATTAGCATGTTTAAAGTGATTTTCATGCTTCCAGGGGCTCGGGAAGTTAATTAAATACCATTTGGAGGCATTTAATGTTCGAGCAAAAACGGCTGATTTTCGACAAAAGAGATAACACCCCCCCATTACGTCATGCTTCAGAAATGTGGAAAATGGTCCGTTTTCAAATGTTTTATTTTTGAACGTCAGTTCACATTTGTAGGTGGATCATCAGTGTTAGAGCTAAAATTAGCATGTTTAAAGTGATTTTCATGCTTCCAGGGGCCCAAAACACAAGATTTATGGAATGGTTAAAAGTGCATGAAAATGGCCAATTTACTCACTCTGAGTTCTCAAAAAGGGTTTCTTCACCCCGGGAAGTTAATTAAATACTATTTGGAGGCATTTAATGTTCGAGCAAAAACGGCTGATTTTCGACAAAAGAGATAACACCCCCCCATTACGTCATGCTTCAGAAATGTGGAAAATGGTCCGTTTTCAAATGTTTTATTTTTGAACGTCAGTTCACATTTGTAGGTGGATCATCAGTGTTAGAGCTAAAATTAGCATGTTTAAAGTGATTTTCATGCTTCCAGGGGCTCGGGAAGTTAATTAAATACCATTTGGAGGCATTTAATGTTCGAGCAAAAACGGCTGATTTTCGACAAAAAAGATAACACCCCCCCCATTACGTCATGCTTCAGAAATGTGGAAAATGGTCCGTTTTCAAATGTTTTATTTTTGAACGTCAGTTCACATTTGTAGGTGGATCATCAGTGTTAGAGCTAAAATTAGCATGTTTAAAGTGATTTTCATGCTTCCAGGGGCCCAAAACACAAGATTTATGGAATGGTTAAAAGTGCATGAAAATGGCCAATTTACTCACTCTGAGTTCTCAAAAAGGGTTTCTTCACCCCGGGAAGTTAATTAAATACCATTTGGAGGCATTTAATGTTCGAGCAAAAACGGCTGATTTTCGACAAAAGAGATAACACCCCCCCATTACGTCATGCTTCAGAAATGTGGAAAATGGTCCGTTTTCAAATGTTTTATTTTTGAACGTCAGTTCACATTTGTAGGTGGATCATCAGTGTTAGAGCTAAAATTAGCATGTTTAAAGTGATTTTCATGCTTCCAGGGGCCCAAAACACAAGATTTATGGAATGGTTAAAAGTGCATAAAAAATGGCCAATTTACTCACTCTGAGTTCTCAAAAAGGGTTTCTTCACCCCGGGAAGTTAATTAAATACCATTTGGAGGCATTTAATGTTCGAGCAAAAACGGCTGATTTTCGACAAAAGAGATAACACCCCCCCATTACGTCATGCTTCAGAAATGTGGAAAATGGTCCGTTTTCAAATGTTTTATTTTTGAACGTCAGTTCACATTTGTAGGTGGATCATCAGTGTTAGAGCTAAAATTAGCATGTTTAAAGTGATTTTCATGCTTCCAGGGGCTCGGGAAGTTAATTAAATACCATTTGGAGGCATTTAATGTTCGAGCAAAAACGGCTGATTTTCGACAAAAGAGATAACACCCCCCCATTACGTCATGCTTCAGAAATGTGGAAAATGGTCCGTTTTCAAATGTTTTATTTTTGAACGTCAGTTCACATTTGTAGGTGGATCATCAGTGTTAGAGCTAAAATTAGCATGTTTAAAGTGATTTTCATGCTTCCAGGGGCCCAAAACACAAGATTTATGGAATGGTTAAAAGTGCATGAAAATGGCCAATTTACTCACTCTGAGTTCTCAAAAAGGGTTTCTTCACCCCGGGAAGTGAAATAAATACCATTTGGAGGCATTTAATGTTCGAGCAAAAACGGCTGATTTTCGACAAAAGAGATAACACCCCCCCATTACGTCATGCTTCAGAAATGTGGAAAATGGTCCGTTTTCAAATGTTTTATTTTTGAACGTCAGTTCACATTTGTAGGTGGATCATCAGTGTTAGAGCTAAAATTAGCATGTTTAAAGTGATTTTCATGCTTCCAGGGGCTCGGGAAGTGAAATAAATACCATTTGGAGGCATTTAATGTTCGAGCAAAAACGGCTGATTTTCGACAAAAGAGATAACACCCCCCCATTACGTCATGCTTCAGAAATGTGGAAAATGGTCCGTTTTCAAATGTTTTATTTTTGAACGTCAGTTCACATTTGTAGGTGGATCATCAGTGTTAGAGCTAAAATTAGCATGTTTAAAGTGATTTTCATGCTTCCAGGGGCCCAAAACACAAGATTTATGGAATGGTTAAAAGTGCATGAAAATGGCCAATTTACTCACTCTGAGTTCTCAAAAAGGGTTTCTTCACCCCGGGAAGTGAAATAAATACCATTTGGAGGCATTTAATGTTCGAGCAAAAACGGCTGATTTTCGACAAAAGAGATAACACCCCCCCATTACGTCATGCTTCAGAAATGTGGAAAATGGTCCGTTTTCAAATGTTTTATTTTTGAACGTCAGTTCACATTTGTAGGTGGATCATCAGTGTTAGAGCTAAAATTAGCATGTTTAAAGTGATTTTCATGCTTCCAGGGGCTCGGGAAGTGAAATAAATACCATTTGGAGGCATTTAATGTTCGAGCAAAAACGGCTGATTTTCGACAAAAGAGATAACACCCCCCCATTACGTCATGCTTCAGAAATGTGGAAAATGGTCCGTTTTCAAATGTTTTATTTTTGAACGTCAGTTCACATTTGTAGGTGGATCATCAGTGTTAGAGCTAAAATTAGCATGTTTAAAGTGATTTTCATGCTTCCAGGGGCTCGGGAAGTTAATTAAATACCATTTGGAGGCATTTAATGTTCGAGCAAAAACGGCTGATTTTCGACAAAAGAGATAACACCCCCCCATTACGTCATGCTTCAGAAATGTGGAAAATGGTCCGTTTTCAAATATTTTATTTTTGAACGTCAGTTCACATTTGTAGGTGGATCATCAGTGTTAGAGCTAAAATTAGCATGTTTAAAGTGATTTTCGTGCTTCCAGGGGCTCGGGAAGTTAATTAAATACCATTTGGAGGCATTTAATGTTCGAGCAAAAACGGCTGAATTTCGACAAAAGAGATAACACCCCCCCATTACGTCATGCTTCAGAAATGTGGAAAATGGTCCGTTTTCAAATGTTTTATTTTTGAACGTCAGTTCACATTTGTAGGTGGATCATCAGTGTTAGAGCTAAAATTAGCATGTTTAAAGTGATTTTCATGCTTCCAGGGGCCCAAAACACAAGATTTATGGAATGGTTAAAAGTGCATGAAAATGGCCAATTTACTCACTCTGAGTTCTCAAAAAGGGTTTCTTCACCCCGGGAAGTTAATTAATACCATTTGGAGGCATTTAATGTTCGAGCAAAAACGGCTGATTTTCGACAAAAGAGATAACACCCCCCCATTAAGTCATGCTTCAGAAATGTGGAAAATGGTCCGTTTTCAAATGTTTTATTTTTGAACGTCAGTTCACATTTGTAGGTGGATCATCAGTGTTAGAGCTAAAATTAGCATGTTTAAAGTGATTTTCATGCTTCCAGGGGCTCGGGAAGTTAATTAAATACCATTTGGAGGCATTTAATGTTCGAGCAAAAACGGCTGATTTTCGACAAAAGAGATAACACCCCCCCATTACGTCATGCTTCAGAAATGTGGAAAATGGTCCGTTTTCAAATGTTTTATTTTTGAACGTCAGTTCACATTTGTAGGTGGATCATCAGTGTTAGAGCTAAAATTAGCATGTTTAAAGTGATTTTCATGCTTCCAGGGGCTCGGGAAGTTAATTAAATACCATTTGGAGGCATTTAATGTTCGAGCAAAAACGGCTGATTTTCGACAAAAGAGATAACACCCCCCCATTACGTCATGCTTCAGAAATGTGGAAAATGGTCCGTTTTCAAATGTTTTATTTTTGAACGTCAGTTCACATTTGTAGGTGGATCATCAGTGTTAGGGCTAAAATTAGCATGTTTAAAGTGATTTTCATGCTTCCAGAGGCTCGGGAAGTTAATTAAATACCATTTGGAGGCATTTAATGTTCGAGCAAAAACGGCTGATTTTCGACAAAAGAGATAACACCCCCCCATTACGTCATGCTTCAGAAATGTGGAAAATGGTCCGTTTTCAAATGTTTTATTTTTGAACGTCAGTTCACATTTGTAGGTGGATCATCAGTGTTAGAGCTAAAATTAGCATGTTTAAAGTGATTTTCATGCTTCCAGGGGCTCGGGAAGTTAATTAAATACCATTTGGAGGCATTTAATGTTCGAGCAAAAACGGCTGATTTTCAACAGAAGAGATAACCCCCCCCCCATTACGTCATGCTTCAGAAATGTGGAAAATGGTCCGTTTTCAAATGTTTTATTTTTGAACGTCAGTTCACATTTGTAGGTGGATCATCAGTGTTAGAGCTAAAATTAGCATGTTTAAAGTGATTTTCATGCTTCCAGGGGCTCGGGAAGTGAAATAAATACCATTTGGAGGCATTTAATGTTCAAGCAAAAACGGCTGATTTTCGACAAAAGAGATAACACCCCCCCATTACGTCATGCTTCAGAAATGTGGAAAATGGTCCGTTTTCAAATGTTTTATTTTTGAACGTCAGTTCACATTTGTAGGTGGATCATCAGTGTTAGAGCTAAAATTAGCATGTTTAAAGTGATTTTCATGCTTCCAGGGGCCCAAAACACAAGATTTATGGAATGGTTAAAAGTGCATGAAAATGGCCAATTTACTCACTCTGAGTTCTCAAAAAGGGTTTCTTCACCCCGGGAAGTTAATTAAATACCATTTGGAGGCATTTAATGTTCGAGCAAAAACGGCTGATTTTCGACAAAAGAGATAACATCCCCCCATTACGTCATGCTTCAGAAATGTGGAAAATGGTCCGTTTTCAAATGTTTTATTTTTGAACGTCAGATCACATTTGTAGGTGGATCATCAGTGTTAGAGCTAAAATAAGCATGTTTAAAGTGATTTTCATGCTTCCAGGGGCTCGGGAAGTTAATTAAATACCATTTGGAGGCATTTAATGTTCGAGCAAAAACGGCTGATTTTCGACAAAAGAGATAACACCCCCCATTACGTCATGCTTCAGAAATGTGGAAAATGGTCCGTTTTCAAATGTTTTATTTTTGAACGTCAGTTCACATTTGTAGGTGGATCATCAGTGTTAGAGCTAAAATTAGCATGTTTAAAGTGATTTTCATGCTTCCAGGGGCCCAAAACACAAGATTTATGGAATGGTTAAAAGTGCATGAAAATGGCCAATTTACTCACTCTGAGTTCTCAAAAAGGGTTTCTTCACCCCGGGAAGTTAATTAAATACCATTTGGAGGCATTTAATGTTCGAGCAAAAACGGCTGATTTTCGACAAAAGAGATAACACCCCCCCATTACGTCATGCTTCAGAAATGTGGAAAATGGTCCGTTTTCAAATGTTTTATTTTTGAACGTCAGTTCACATTTGTAGGTGGATCATCAGTGTTAGAGCTAAAATTAGCATGTTTAAAGTGATTTTCATGCTTCCAGGGGCTCGGGAAGTTAATTAAATACCATTTGGAGGCATTTAATGTTCGAGCAAAAACGGCTGATTTTCGACAAAAGAGATAACACCCCCCCATTACGTCATGCTTCAGAAATGTGGAAAATGGTCCGTTTTCAAATGTTTTATTTTTGAACGTCAGTTCACATTTGTAGGTGGATCATCAGTGTTAGAGCTAAAATTAGCATGTTTAAAGTGATTTTCATGCTTCCAGGGGCTCGGGAAGTTAATTAAATACCATTTGGAGGCATTTAATGTTCGAGCAAAAACGGCTGATTTTCAACAAAAGAGATAACCCCCCCCCCATTACGTCATGCTTCAGAAATGTGGAAAATGGTCCGTTTTCAAATGTTTTATTTTTGAACGTCAGTTCACATTTGTAGGTGGATCATCAGTGTTAGAGCTAAAATTAGCATGTTTAAAGTGATTTTCATGCTTCCAGGGGCTCGGGAAGTGAAATAAATACCATTTGGAGGCATTTAATGTTCAAGCAAAAACGGCTGATTTTCGACAAAAGAGATAACACCCCCCCATTACGTCATGCTTCAGAAATGTGGAAAATGGTCCGTTTTCAAATGTTTTATTTTTGAACGTCAGTTCACATTTGTAGGTGGATCATCAGTGTTAGAGCTAAAATTAGCATGTTTAAAGTGATTTTCATGCTTCCAGGGGCCCAAAACACAAGATTTATGGAATGGTTAAAAGTGCATGAAAATGGCCAATTTACTCACTCTGAGTTCTCAAAAAGGGTTTCTTCACCTCGGGAAGTTAATTAAATACCATTTGGAGGCATTTAATGTTTGAGCAAAAACGGCTGATTTTCGACAAAAGAGATAAACCCCCCTATTACGTCATGCTTCAGAAATGTGGAAAATGGTCTGTTTTCAAATGTTTTATTTTTGAACGTCAGTTCACATTTGTAGGTGGATCATCAGTGTTAGAGCTAAAATAAGCATGTTTAAAGTGATTTTCATGCTTCCAGGGGCTCGGGAAGTTAATTAAATACCATTTGGAGGCATTTAATGTTCGAGCAAAAACGGCTGATTTTCGACAAAAGAGATAACACCCCCCATTACGTCATGCTTCAGAAATGTGGAAAATGGTCCGTTTTCAAATGTTTTATTTTTGAACGTCAGTTCACATTTGTAGGTGGATCATCAGTGTTAGAGCTAAAATTAGCATGTTTTAAAGTGATTTTCATGCTTCCAGGGGCCCAAAACACAAGATTTATGGAATGGTTAAAAGTGCATGAAAATGGCCAATTTACTCACTCTGAGTTCTCAAAAAGGGTTTCTTCACCCCGGGAAGTTAATTAAATACCATTTGGAGGCATTTAATGTTCGAGCAAAAACGGCTGATTTTCGACAAAAGAGATAACACCCCCCCATTACGTCATGCTTCAGAAATGTGGAAAATGGTCCGTTTTCAAATGTTTTATTTTTGAACGTCAGTTCACATTTGTAGATGGATCATCAGTGTTAGAGCTAAAATTAGCATGTTTAAGGTGATTTTCATGCTTCCAGGGGCTCGGGAAGTTAATTAAATACCATTTGGAGGCATTTAATGTTCGAGCAAAAACGGCTGATTTTCGACAAAAGAGATAACACCCCCCCATTACGTCATGCTTCAGAAATGTGGAAAATGGTCCGTTTTCAAATGTTTTATTTTTGAACGTCAGTTCACATTTGTAGGTGGATCATCAGTGTTAGAGCTAAAATTAGCATGTTTAAAGTGATTTTCATGCTTCCAGGGGCCCAAAACACAAGATTTATGGAATGGTTAAAAGTGCATGAAAATGGCCAATTTACTCACTCTGAGTTCTCAGAAAGGGTTTCTCCACCCCGGGAAGTTAATTAAATACCATTTGGAGGCATTTAATGTTCGAGCAAAAACGGCTGATTTTCGACAAAAGAGATAACACCCCCCCATTACGTCATGCTTCAGAAATGTGGAAAATGGTCCGTTTTCAAATGTTTTATTTTTGAACGTCAGTTCACATTTGTAGGTGGATCATCAGTGTTAGAGCTAAAATTAGCATGTTTAAAGTGATTTTCATGCTTCCAGTGGCTCGGGAAGTTAATTAAATACCATTTGGAGGCATTTAATGTTCGAGCAAAAACGGCTGATTTTCGACAAAAGAGATAACACCCCCCCATTACGTCATGCTTCAGAAATGTGGAAAATGGTCCGTTTTCAAATGTTTTATTTTTGAACGTCTGTTCACATTTGTAGGTGGATCATCAGTGTTAGAGCTAAAATTAGCATGTTTAAAGTGATTTTCATGCTTCCAGGGGCTCGGGAAGTTAATTAAATACCATTTGGAGGCATTTAATGTTCGAGCAAAAACGGCTGATTTTCGACAAAAGAGATAACACCCCCCCATTACGTCATGCTTCAGAAATGTGGAAAATGGTCTGTTTTCAAATGTTTTATTTTTGAACGTCAGTTCACATTTGTAGGTGGATCATCAGTGTTAGAGCTAAAATTAGCATGTTTAAAGTGATTTTCATGCTTCCAGGGGCCCAAAACACAAGATTTATGGAATGGTTAAAAGTGCATGAAAATGGCCAATTTACTCACTCTGAGTTCTCAAAAAGGGTTTCTTCACCCCGGGAAGTTAATTAAATACCATTTGGAGGCATTTAATGTTCGAGCAAAAACGGCTGATTTTCGACAAAAGAGATAACACCCCCCATTACGTCATGCTTCAGAAATGTGGAAAATTTTCCGTTTTCAAATGTTTTATTTTTGAACGTCAGTTCACATTTGTAGGTGGATCATCAGTGTTAGAGCTAAAATTAGCATGTTTAAAGTGATTTTCATGCTTACAGGGGCCCAAAACACAAGATTTATGGAATGGTTAAAAGTGCATGAAAATGGCCAATTTACTCACTCTGAGTTCTCCAAAAGGGTTTCTTCACCCCGGGAAGTTAATTAAATACCATTTGGAGGCATTTAATGTTCGAGCAAAAACGGCTGATTTTCGACAAAAGAGATAACACCCCCCCATTACGTCATGCTTCAGAAATGTGGAAAATGGTCCGTTTTCAAATGTTTTATTTTTGAACGTCAGTTCACATTTGTAGGTGGATCATCAGTGTTAGAGCTAAAATTAGCATGTTTAAAGTGATTTTCATGCTTCCAGGGGCTCGGGAAGTTAATTAAATACCATTTGGAGGCATTTAATGTTCGAGCAAAAACGGCTGATTTTCGACAAAAGAGATAACACCCCCCCATTGCGTCATGCTTCAGAAATGTGGAAAATGGTCCGTTTTCAAATATTTTATTTTTGAACGTCAGTTCACATTTGTAGGTGGATCATCAGTGTTAGAGCTAAAATTAGCATGTTTAAAGTGATTTTCGTGCTTCCAGGGGCTCGGGAAGTTAATTAAATACCATTTGGAGGCATTTAATGTTCGAGCAAAAACGGCTGAATTTCGACAAAAGAGATAACACCCCCCCATTACGTCATGCTTCAGAAATGTGGAAAATGGTCCGTTTTCAAATGTTTTATTTTTGAACGTCAGTTCACATTTGTAGGTGGATCATCAGTGTTAGAGCTAAAATTAGCATGTTTAAAGTGATTTTCATGCTTCCAGGGGCCCAAAACACAAGATTTATGGAATGGTTAAAAGTGCATGAAAATGGCCAATTTACTCACTCTGAGTTCTCAAAAAGGGTTTCTTCACCCCGGGAAGTTAATTAATACCATTTGGAGGCATTTAATGTTCGAGCAAAAACGGCTGATTTTCGACAAAAGAGATAACACCCCCCCATTAAGTCATGCTTCAGAAATGTGGAAAATGGTCCGTTTTCAAATGTTTTATTTTTGAACGTCAGTTCACATTTGTAGGTGGATCATCAGTGTTAGAGCTAAAATTAGCATGTTTAAAGTGATTTTCATGCTTCCAGGGGCTCGGGAAGTTAATTAAATACCATTTGGAGGCATTTAATGTTCGAGCAAAAACGGCTGATTTTCGACAAAAGAGATAACACCCCCCCATTACGTCATGCTTCAGAAATGTGGAAAATGGTCCGTTTTCAAATGTTTTATTTTTGAACGTCAGTTCACATTTGTAGGTGGATCATCAGTGTTAGAGCTAAAATTAGCATGTTTAAAGTGATTTTCATGCTTCCAGGGGCTCGGGAAGTTAATTAAATACCATTTGGAGGCATTTAATGTTCGAGCAAAAACGGCTGATTTTCGACAAAAGAGATAACACCCCCCCATTACGTCATGCTTCAGAAATGTGGAAAATGGTCCGTTTTCAAATGTTTTATTTTTGAACGTCAGTTCACATTTGTAGGTGGATCATCAGTGTTAGGGCTAAAATTAGCATGTTTAAAGTGATTTTCATGCTTCCAGAGGCTCGGGAAGTTAATTAAATACCATTTGGAGGCATTTAATGTTCGAGCAAAAACGGCTGATTTTCGACAAAAGAGATAACACCCCCCCCATTACGTCATGCTTCAGAAATGTGGAAAATGGTCCGTTTTCAAATGTTTTATTTTTGAACGTCAGTTCACATTTGTAGGTGGATCATCAGTGTTAGAGCTAAAATTAGCATGTTTAAAGTGATTTTCATGCTTCCAGGGGCTCGGGAAGTTAATTAAATACCATTTGGAGGCATTTAATGTTCGAGCAAAAACGGCTGATTTTCAACAAAAGAGATAACCCCCCCCCCCCATTACGTCATGCTTCAGAAATGTGGAAAATGGTCCGTTTTCAAATGTTTTATTTTTGAACGTCAGTTCACATTTGTAGGTGGATCATCAGTGTTAGAGCTAAAATTAGCATGTTTAAAGTGATTTTCATGCTTCCAGGGGCTCGGGAAGTGAAATAAATACCATTTGGAGGCATTTAATGTTCAAGCAAAAACGGCTGATTTTCGACAAAAGAGATAACACCCCCCCATTACGTCATGCTTCAGAAATGTGGAAAATGGTCCGTTTTCAAATGTTTTATTTTTGAACGTCAGTTCACATTTGTAGGTGGATCATCAGTGTTAGAGCTAAAATTAGCATGTTTAAAGTGATTTTCATGCTTCCAGGGGCCCAAAACACAAGATTTATGGAATGGTTAAAAGTGCATGAAAATGGCCAATTTACTCACTCTGAGTTCTCAAAAAGGGTTTCTTCACCCCGGGAAGTTAATTAAATACCATTTGGAGGCATTTAATGTTCGAGCAAAAACGGCTGATTTTCGACAAAAGAGATAACACCCCCCCATTACGTCATGCTTCAGAAATGTGGAAAATGGTCCGTTTTCAAATGTTTTATTTTTGAACGTCAGATCACATTTGTAGGTGGATCATCAGTGTTAGAGCTAAAATAAGCATGTTTAAAGTGATTTTCATGCTTCCAGGGGCTCGGGAAGTTAATTAAATACCATTTGGAGGCATTTGATGTTCGAGCAAAAACGGCTGATTTTCGACAAAAGAGATAACACCCCCCATTACGTCATGCTTCAGAAATGTGGAAAATGGTCCGTTTTCAAATGTTTTATTTTTGAACGTCAGTTCACATTTGTAGGTGGATCATCAGTGTTAGAGCTAAAAATTAGCATGTTTAAAGTGATTTTCATGCTTCCAGGGGCCCAAAACACAAGATTTATGGAATGGTTAAAAGTGCATGAAAATGGCCAATTTACTCACTCTGAGTTCTCAAAAAGGGTTTCTTCACCCCGGGAAGTTAATTAAATACCATTTGGAGGCATTTAATGTTCGAGCAAAAACGGCTGATTTTCGACAAAAGAGATAACACCCCCCCATTACGTCATGCTTCAGAAATGTGGAAAATGGTCCGTTTTCAAATGTTTTATTTTTGAACGTCAGTTCACATTTGTAGGTGGATCATCAGTGTTAGAGCTAAAATTAGCATGTTTAAAGTGATTTTCATGCTTCCAGGGGCTCGGGAAGTTAATTAAATACCATTTGGAGGCATTTAATGTTCGAGCAAAAACGGCTGATTTTCGACAAAAGAGATAACACCCCCCCATTACGTCATGCTTCAGAAATGTGGAAAATGGTCCGTTTTCAAATGTTTTATTTTTGAACGTCAGTTCACATTTGTAGGTGGATCATCAGTGTTAGAGCTAAAATTAGCATGTTTAAAGTGATTTTCATGCTTCCAGGGGCTCGGGAAGTTAATTAAATACCATTTGGAGGCATTTAATGTTCGAGCAAAAACGGCTGATTTTCAACAAAAGAGATAACCCCCCCCCCATTACGTCATGCTTCAGAAATGTGGAAAATGGTCCGTTTTCAAATGTTTTATTTTTGAACGTCAGTTCACATTTGTAGGTGGATCATCAGTGTTAGAGCTAAAATTAGCATGTTTAAAGTGATTTTCATGCTTCCAGGGGCTCGGGAAGTGAAATAAATACCATTTGGAGGCATTTAATGTTCAAGCAAAAACGGCTGATTTTCGACAAAAGAGATAACACCCCCCCATTACGTCATGCTTCAGAAATGTGGAAAATGGTCCGTTTTCAAATGTTTTATTTTTGAACGTCAGTTCACATTTGTAGGTGGATCATCAGTGTTAGAGCTAAAATTAGCATGTTTAAAGTGATTTTCATGCTTCCAGGGGCCCAAAACACAAGATTTATGGAATGGTTAAAAGTGCATGAAAATGGCCAATTTACTCACTCTGAGTTCTCAAAAAGGGTTTCTTCACCTCGGGAAGTTAATTAAATACCATTTGGAGGCATTTAATGTTTGAGCAAAAACGGCTGATTTTCGACAAAAGAGATAACACCCCCCCATTACGTCATGCTTCAGAAATGTGGAAAATGGTCTGTTTTCAAATGTTTTATTTTTGAACGTCAGTTCACATTTGTAGGTGGATCATCAGTGTTAGAGCTAAAATAAGCATGTTTAAAGTGATTTTCATGCTTCCAGGGGCTCGGGAAGTTAATTAAATACCATTTGGAGGCATTTAATGTTCGAGCAAAAACGGCTGATTTTCGACAAAAGAGATAACACCCCCCATTACGTCATGCTTCAGAAATGTGGAAAATGGTCCGTTTTCAAATGTTTTATTTTTGAACGTCAGTTCACATTTGTAGGTGGATCATCAGTGTTAGAGCTAAAATTAGCATGTTTAAAGTGATTTTCATGCTTCCAGGGGCCCAAAACACAAGATTTATGGAATGGTTAAAAGTGCATGAAAATGGCCAATTTACTCACTCTGAGTTCTCAAAAAGGGTTTCTTCACCCCGGGAAGTTAATTAAATACCATTTGGAGGCATTTAATGTTCGAGCAAAAACGGCTGATTTTCGACAAAAGAGATAACACCCCCCCATTACGTCATGCTTCAGAAATGTGGAAAATGGTCCGTTTTCAAATGTTTTATTTTTGAACGTCAGTTCACATTTGTAGATGGATCATCAGTGTTAGAGCTAAAATTAGCATGTTTAAGGTGATTTTCATGCTTCCAGGGGCTCGGGAAGTTAATTAAATACCATTTGGAGGCATTTAATGTTCGAGCAAAAACGGCTGATTTTCGACAAAAGAGATAACACCCCCCCATTACGTCATGCTTCAGAAATGTGGAAAATGGTCCGTTTTCAAATGTTTTATTTTTGAACGTCAGTTCACATTTGTAGGTGGATCATCAGTGTTAGAGCTAAAATTAGCATGTTTAAAGTGATTTTCATGCTTCCAGGGGCCCAAAACACAAGATTTATGGAATGGTTAAAAGTGCATGAAAATGGCCAATTTACTCACTCTGAGTTCTCAGAAAGGGTTTCTCCACCCCGGGAAGTTAATTAAATACCATTTGGAGGCATTTAATGTTCGAGCAAAAACGGCTGATTTTCGACAAAAGAGATAACACCCCCCCATTACGTCATGCTTCAGAAATGTGGAAAATGGTCCGTTTTCAAATGTTTTATTTTTGAACGTCAGTTCACATTTGTAGGTGGATCATCAGTGTTAGAGCTAAAATTAGCATGTTTAAAGTGATTTTCATGCTTCCAGTGGCTCGGGAAGTTAATTAAATACCATTTGGAGGCATTTAATGTTCGAGCAAAAACGGCTGATTTTCGACAAAAGAGATAACACCCCCCCATTACGTCATGCTTCAGAAATGTGGAAAATGGTCCGTTTTCAAATGTTTTATTTTTGAACGTCTGTTCACATTTGTAGGTGGATCATCAGTGTTAGAGCTAAAATTAGCATGTTTAAAGTGATTTTCATGCTTCCAGGGGCTCGGGAAGTTAATTAAATACCATTTGGAGGCATTTAATGTTCGAGCAAAAACGGCTGATTTTCGACAAAAGAGATAACACCCCCCCATTACGTCATGCTTCAGAAATGTGGAAAATGGTCTGTTTTCAAATGTTTTATTTTTGAACGTCAGTTCACATTTGTAGGTGGATCATCAGTGTTAGAGCTAAAATTAGCATGTTTAAAGTAATTTTCATGCTTCCAGGGGCCCAAAACACAAGATTAATGGAATGGTTAAAAGTGCATGAAAATGGCCAATTTACTCACTCTGAGTTCTCAAAAAGGGTTTCTTCACCCCGGGAAGTGAAATAAATACCATTTGGAGGCATTTAATGTTCGAGCAAAAACGGCTGATTTTCGACAAAAGAGATAACACCCCCCCATTACGTCATGCTTCAGAAATGTGGAAAATGGTCCGTTTTCAAATGTTTTATTTTTGAACGTCAGTTCACATTTGTAGGTGGATCATCAGTGTTAGAGCTAAAATTAGCATGTTTAAAGTGATTTTCATGCTTCCAGGGGCTCGGGAAGTTAATTAAATACCATTTGGAGGCATTTAATGTTCGAGCAAAAACGGCTGATTTTCGACAAAAGAGATAACACCCCCCCATTACGTCATGCTTCAGAAATGTGGAAAATGGTCCGTTTTCAAATGTTTTATTTTTGAACGTCAGTTCACATTTGTAGGTGGATCATCAGTGTTAGAGCTAAAATTAGCATGTTTAAAGTGATTTTCATGCTTCCAGGGGCCCAAAACACAAGATTTATGGAATGGTTAAAAGTGCATGAAAATGGCCAATTTACTCACTCTGAGTTCTCAAAAAGGGTTTCTTCACCCCGGGAAGTTAATTAATACCATTTGGAGGCATTTAATGTTCGAGCAAAAACGGCTGATTTTCGACAAAAGAGATAACACCCCCCCATTACGTCATGCTTCAGAAATGTGGAAAATGGTCCGTTTTCAAATGTTTTAATTTTTGAACGTCAGTTCACATTTGTAGGTGGATCATCAGTGTTAGAGCTAAAATTAGCATGTTTAAAGTGATTTTCATGCTTCCAGGGGCTCGGGAAGTTAATTAAATACCATTTGGAGGCATTTAATGTTCGAGCAAAAACGGCTGATTTTCGACAAAAGAGATAACACCCCCCCATTACGTCATGCTTCAGAAATGTGGAAAATGGTCCGTTTTCAAATGTTTTATTTTTGAACGTCAGTTCACATTTGTAGGTGGATCATCAGTGTTAGAGCTAAAATTAGCATGTTTAAAGTGATTTTCATGCTTCCAGGGTCTCGGGAAGTGAAATAAATACCATTTGGAGGCATTTAATGTTCGAGCAAAAACGGCTGATTTTCGACAAAAGAGATAACACCCCCCCATTACGTCATGCTTCAGAAATGTGGAAAATGGTCCGTTTTCAAATGTTTTATTTTTGAACGTCAGTTCACATTTGTAGGTGGATCATCAGTGTTAGAGCTAAAATTAGCATGTTTAAAGTGATTTTCATGCTTCCAGGGGCCCAAAACACAAGATTTAGGGAATGGTTAAAAGTGCATGAAAATGGCCAATTTACTCACTCTGAGTTCTCAAAAAGGGTTTCTTCACCCCGGGAAGTTAATTAAATACCATTTGGAGGCATTTAATGTTCGAGCAAAAACGGCTGATTTTCGACAAAAGAGATAACACCCCCCCATTACGTCATGCTTCAGAAATGTGGAAAATGGTCCGTTTTCAAATGTTTTATTTTTGAACGTCAGTTCACATTTGTAGGTGGATCATCAGTGTTAGAGCTAAAATTAGCATGTTTAAAGTGATTTTCATGCTTCCAGGGGCCCAAAACACAAGATTTATGGAATGGTTAAAAGTGCATGAAAATGGCCAATTTACTCACTCTGAGTTCTCAAAAAGGGTTTCTTCACCCCGGGAAGTTAATTAAATACCATTTGGAGGCATTTAATGTTCGAGCAAAAACGGCTGATTTTCGACAAAAGAGATAACACCCCCCCATTACGTCATGCTTCAGAAATGTGGAAAATGGTCCGTTTTCAAATGTTTTATTTTTGAACGTCAGTTCACATTTGTAGGTGGATCATCAGTGTTAGAGCTAAAATTAGCATGTTTAAAGTGATTTTCATGCTTCCAGGGGCTCGGGAAGTTAATTAAATACCATTTGGAGGCATTTAATGTTCGAGCAAAAACGGCTGATTTTCGACAAAAGAGATAACACCCCCCCATTACGTCATGCTTCAGAAATGTGGAAAATGGTCCGTTTTCAAATGTTTTATTTTTGAACGTCAGTTCACATTTGTAGGTGGATCATCAGTGTTAGAGCTAAAATTAGCATGTTTAAAGTGATTTTCATGCTTCCAGGGGCCCAAAACACAAGATTTATGGAATGGTTAAAAGTGCATGAAAATGGCCAATTTACTCACTCTGAGTTCTCAAAAAGGGTTTCTTCACCCCGGGAAGTTAATTAAATACCATTTGGAGGCATTTAATGTTCGAGCAAAAACGGCTGATTTTCGACAAAAGAGATAACACCCCCCCATTACGTCATGCTTCAGAAATGTGGAAAATGGTCCGTTTTCAAATGTTTTATTTTTGAACGTCAGTTCACATTTGTAGGTGGATCATCAGTGTTAGAGCTAAAATTAGCATGTTTAAAGTGATTTTCATGCTTCCAGGGGCTCGGGAAGTTAATTAAATACCATTTGGAGGCATTTAATGTTCGAGCAAAAACGGCTGATTTTCGACAAAAGAGATAACACCCCCCCCATTACGTCATGCTTCAGAAATGTGGAAAATTGTCCGTTTTCAAATGTTTTATTTTTGAACGTCAGTTCACATTTGTAGGTGGATCATCAGTGTTAGAGCTAAAATTAGCATGTTTAAAGTGATTTTCATGCTTCCAGGGGCTCGGGAAGTTAATTAAATACCATTTGGAGGCATTTGATGTTCGAGCAAAAACGGCTGATTTTCGACAAAAGAGATAACACCCCCCCCATTACGTCATGCTTCAGAAATGTGGAAAATGGTCCATTTTCAAATGTTTTATTTTTGAACGTCAGTTCACATTTGTAGGTGGATCATCAGTGTTAGAGCTAAAATTAGCATGTTTAAAGTGATTTTCATGCTTCCAGGGGCCCAAAACACAAGATTTATGGAATGGTTAAAAGTGCATGAAAATGGCCAATTTACTCACTCTGAGTTCTCAAAAAGGGTTTCTTCACCCCGGGAAGTTAATTAAATACCATTTGGAGGCATTTAATGTTCGAGCAAAAACGGCTGATTTTCGACAAAAGAGATAACACCCCCCCATTACGTCATGCTTCAGAAATGTGGAAAATGGTCCGTTTTCAAATGTTTTATTTTTGAACGTCAGTTCACATTTGTAGGTGGATCATCAGTGTTAGAGCTAAAATTAGCATGTTTAAAGTGATTTTCATGCTTCCAGGGGCTCGGGAAGTTAATTAAATACCATTTGGAGGCATTTAATGTTCGAGCAAAAACGGCTGATTTTCGACAAAAGAGATAACACCCCCCATTACGTCATGCTTCAGAAATGTGGAAAATGGTCCGTTTTCAAATGTTTTATTTTTGAACGTCAGTTCACATTTGTAGGTGGATCATTAGTGTTAGAGCTAAAATTAGCATGTTTAAAGTGATTTTCATGCTTCCAGGGGCTCGGGAAGTGAAATAAATACCATTTGGAGGCATTTAATGTTCGAGCAAAAACGGCTGATTTTCGACAAAAGAGATAACACCCCCCCATTACGTCATGCTTCAGAAATGTGGAAAATGGTCCGTTTTCAAATGTTTTATTGTTGAACGTCAGTTCACATTTGTAGGTGGATCATCAGTGTTAGAGCTAAAATTAGCATGTTTAAAGTGATTTTCATGCTTCCAGGGGCTCGGGAAGTTAATTAAATACCATTTGGAGGCATTTGATGTTCGAGCAAAAACGGCTGATTTTCGACAAAAGAGATAACACCCCCCCCATTACGTCATGCTTCAGAAATGTGGAAAATGGTCCGTTTTCAAATGTTTTATTTTTGAACGTCAGTTCACATTTGTAGGTGGATCATCAGTGTTAGAGCTAAAATTAGCATGTTTAAAGTGATTTTCATGCTTCCAGGGGCCCAAAACACAAGATTTATGGAATGGTTAAAAGTGCATGAAAATGGCCAATTTACTCACTCTGAGTTCTCAAAAAGGGTTTCTTCACCCCGGGAAGTTAATTAAATACCATTTGGAGGCATTTAATGTTCGAGCAAAAACGGCTGATTTTCGACAAAAGAGATAACACCCCCCCATTACGTCATGCTTCAGAAATGTGGAAAATGGTCCGTTTTCAAATGTTTTATTTTTGAACGTCAGTTCACATTTGTAGGTGGATCATCAGTGTTAGAGCTAAAATTAGCATGTTTAAAGTGATTTTCATGCTTCCAGGGGCTCGGGAAGTTAATTAAATACCATTTGGAGGCATTTAATGTTCGAGCAAAAACGGCTGATTTTCGACAAAAGAGATAACACCCCCCTATTACGTCATGCTTCAGAAATGTGGAAAATGGTCCGTTTTCAAATGTTTTATTTTTGAACGTCAGTTCACATTTGTAGGTGGATCATCAGTGTTAGAGCTAAAATTAGCATGTTTAAAGTGATTTTCATGCTTCCAGGGGCCCAAAACACAAGATTTATGGAATGGTTAAAAGTGCATGAAAATGGCCAATTTACTCACTCTGAGTTCTCAAAAAGGGTTTCTTCACCCCGGGAAGTTAATTAAATACCATTTGGAGGCATTTAATGTTCGAGCAAAAACGGCTGATTTTCGACAAAAGAGATAACACCCCCCCATTACGTCATGCTTCAGAAATGTGGAAAATGGTCCGTTTTCAAATGTTTTATTTTTGAACGTCAGTTCACATTTGTAGGTGGATCATCAGTGTTAGAGCTAAAATTAGCATGTTTAAAGTGATTTTCATGCTTCCAGGGGCTCGGGAAGTTAATTAAATACCATTTGGAGGCATTTAATGTTCGAGCAAAAACGGCTGATTTTCGACAAAAGAGATAACACCCCCCCATTACGTCATGCTTCAGAAATGTGGAAAATGGTCCGTTTTCAAATGTTTTATTTTTGAACGTCAGTTCACATTTGTAGGTGGATCATCAGTGTTAGAGCTAAAATTAGCATGTTGAAAGTGATTTTCATGCTTCCAGGGGCTCGGGAAGTTAATTAAATACCATTTGGAGGCATTTAATGTTCGAGCAAAAACGGCTGATTTTCGACAAAAGAGATAACACCCCCCCATTACGTCATGCTTCAGAAATGTGGAAAATGGTCCGTTTTCAAATGTTTTATTTTTGAACGTCAGTTCACATTTGTAGGTGGATCATCAGTGTTAGAGCTAAAATTAGCATGTTTAAAGTGATTTTCATGCTTCCAGGGGCCCATAACACAAGATTAATGGAATGGTTAAAAGTGCATGAAAATGGCCAATTTACTCACTCTGAGTTCTCAAAAAGGGTTTCTTCACCCCGGGAAGTGAAATAAATACCATTTGGAGGCATTTAATGTTCGAGCAAAAACGGCTGATTTTCGACAAAAGAGATAACACCCCCCATTACGTCATGCTTCAGAAATGTGGAAAATGGTCCGTTTTCAAATGTTTTATTTTTGAACGTCAGTTCACATTTGTAGGTGGATCATCAGTGTTAGAGCTAAAATTAGCATGTTTAAAGTGATTTTCATGCTTCCAGGGGCTCGGGAAGTTAATTAAATACCATTTGGAGGCATTTAATGTTCGAGCAAAAACGGCTGATTTTCGACAAAAGAGATAACACCCCCCCATTACGTCATGCTTCAGAAATGTGGAAAATGGTCCGTTTTCAAATGTTTTATTTTTGAACGTCAGTTCACATTTGTAGGTGGATCATCAGTGTTAGAGCTAAAATTAGCATGTTTAAAGTGATTTTCATGCTTCCAGGGGCCCAAAACACAAGATTTATGGAATGGTTAAAAGTGCATGAAAATGGCCAATTTACTCACTCTGAGTTCTCAAAAAGGGTTTCTTCACCCCGGTAAGTTAATTAAATACCATTTGGAGGCATTTAATGTTCGAGCAAAAACGGCTGATTTTCGACAAAAGAGATAACACCCCCCCATTACGTCATGCTTCAGAAATGTGGAAAATGGTCCGTTTTCAAATGTTTTATTTTTGAACGTCAGTTCACATTTGTAGGTGGATCATCAGTGTTAGAGCTAAAATTAGCATGTTTAAAGTGATTTTCATGCTTCCAGGGGCCCAAAACACAAGATTTATGGAATGGTTAAAAGTGCATGAAAATGGCCAATTTACTCACTCTGAGTTCTCAAAAAGGGTTTCTTCACCCCGGGAAGTTAATTAAATACCATTTGGAGGCATTTAATGTTCGAGCAAAAACGGCTGATTTTCGACAAAAGAGATAACACCCCCCCATTACGTCATGCTTCAGAAATGTGGAAAATGGTCCGTTTTCAAATGTTTTATTTTTGAACGTCAGTTCACATTTGTAGGTGGATCATCAGTGTTAGAGCTAAAATTAGCATGTTTAAAGTGATTTTCATGCTTCCAGGGGCTCGGGAAGTTAATTAAATACCATTTGGAGGCATTTAATGTTCGAGCAAAAACGGCTGATTTTCGACAAAAGAGATAACACCCCCCATTACGTCATGCTTCAGAAATGTGGAAAATGGTCCGTTTTCAAATGTTTTATTTTTGAACGTCAGTTCACATTTGTAGGTGGATCATCAGTGTTAGAGCTAAAATTAGCATGTTTAAAGTGATTTTCATGCTTCCAGGGGCCCAAAACACAAGATTAATGGAATGGTTAAAAGTGCATGAAAATGGCCAATTTACTCACTCTGAGTTCTCAAAAAGGGTTTCTTCACCCCGGGAAGTGAAATAAATACCATTTGGAGGCATTTAATGTTCGAGCAAAAACGGCTGATTTTCGACAAAAGAGATAACACCCCCCCATTACGTCATGCTTCAGAAATGTGGAAAATGGTCCGTTTTCAAATGTTTTATTTTTGAACGTCAGTTCACATTTGTAGGTGGATCATCAGTGTTAGAGCTAAAATTAGCATGTTTAAAGTGATTTTCATGCTTCCAGGGGCTCGGGAAGTTAATTAAATACCATTTGGAGGCATTTAATGTTCGAGCAAAAACGGCTGATTTTCGACAAAAGAGATAACACCCCCCCATTACGTCATGCTTCAGAAATGTGGAAAATGGTCCGTTTTCAAATGTTTTATTTTTGAACGTCAGTTCACATTTGTAGGTGGATCATCAGTGTTAGAGCTAAAATTAGCATGTTTAAAGTGATTTTCATGCTTCCAGGGGCCCAAAACACAAGATTTATGGAATGGTTAAAAGTGCATGAAAATGGCCAATTTACTCACTCTGAGTTCTCAAAAAGGGTTTCTTCACCCCGGGAAGTTAATTAAATACCATTTGGAGGCATTTAATGTTCGAGCAAAAACGGCTGATTTTCGACAAAAGAGATAACACCCCCCCATTACGTCATGCTTCAGAAATGTGGAAAATGGTCCGTTTTCAAATGTTTTATTTTTGAACGTCAGTTCACATTTGTAGGTGGATCATCAGTGTTAGAGCTAAAATTAGCATGTTTAAAGTGATTTTCATGCTTCCAGGGGCTCGGGAAGTTAATTAAATACCATTTGGAGGCATTTAATGTTCGAGCAAAAACGGCTGATTTTCGACAAAAGAGATAACACCCCCCCATTACGTCATGCTTCAGAAATGTGGAAAATGGTCCGTTTTCAAATGTTTTATTTTTGAACGTCAGTTCACATTTGTAGGTGGATCATCAGTGTTAGAGCTAAAATTAGCATGTTTAAAGTGATTTTCATGCTTCCAGGGGCCCAAAACACAAGATTTATGGAATGGTTAAAAGTGCATGAAAATGGCCAATTTACTCACTCTGAGTTCTCAAAAAGGGTTTCTTCCAGGGGCTCGGGAAGTTAATTAAATACCATTTGGAGACATTTAATGTTCGAGCAAAAACGGCTGATTTTCGACAAAAGAGATAACACCCCCCCATTACGTCATGCTTCAGAAATGTGGAAAATGGTCCGTTTTCAAATGTTTTATTTTTGAACGTCAGTTCACATTTGTAGGTGGATCATCAGTGTTAGAGCTAAAATTAGCATGTTTAAAGTGATTTTCATGCTTCCAGAGGCCCAAAACACAAGATTATTGGAATGGTTAAAAGTGCATGAAAATGGCCAATTTACTCACTCTGAGTTCTCAAAAAGGGTTTCTTAACCCCGGGAAGTTAATTAAATACCATTTGGAGGCATTTAATGTTCGAGCAAAAACGGCTGATTTTCGACAAAAGAGATAACACCCCCCCATTACGTCATGCTTCAGAAATGTGGAAAATGGTCCGTTTTCAAATGTTTTATTTTTGAACGTCAGTTCACATTTGTAGGTGGATCATCAGTGTTAGAGCTAAAATTAGCATGTTTAAAGTGATTTTCATGCTTCCAGGGGCCCAAAACACAAGATTTATGGAATGGTTAAAAGTGCATGAAAATGGCCAATTTACTCACTCTGAGTTCTCAAAAAGGGTTTCTTCCAGGGGCTCAGGAAGTTAATTAAATACCATTTGGAGGCATTTAATGTTCGAGCAAAAACGGCTGATTTTCGACAAAAGAGATAACACCCCCCCATTACGTCATGCTTCAGAAATGTGGAAAATGGTCCGTTTTCAAATGTTTTATTTTTGAACGTCAGTTCACATTTGTAGGTGGATCATCAGTGTTAGAGCTAAAATTAGCATGTTTAAAGTGATTTTCATGCTTCCAGGGGCCCAAAACACAAGATTAATGGAATGGTTAAAAGTGCATGAAAATGGCCAATTTACTCACTCTGAGTTCTCAAAAAGGGTTTCTTCACCCCGGGAAGTGAAATAAATACCATTTGGAGGCATTTAATGTTCGAGCAAAAACGGCTGATTTTCGACAAAAGAGATAACACCCCCCCATTACGTCATGCTTCAGAAATTTGGAAAATGGTCCGTTTTCAAATGTTTTATTTTTGAACGTCAGTTCACATTTGTAGGTGGATCATCAGTGTTAGAGCTAAAATTAGCATGTTTAAAGTGATTTTCATGCTTCCAGGGGCTCGGGAAGTTAATTGAATACCATTTGGAGGCATTTAATGTTCGAGCAAAAACGGCTGATTTTCGACAAAAGAGATAACACCCCCCCATTACGTCATGCTTCAGAAATGTGGAAAATGGTCCGTTTTCAAATGTTTTATTTTTGAACGTCAGTTCACATTTGTAGGTGGATCATCAGTGTTAGAGCTAAAATTAGCATGTTTAAAGTGATTTTCATGCTTCCAGGGGCCCAAAACACAAGATTAATGGAATGGTTAAAAGTGCATGAAAATGGCCAATTTACTCACTCTGAGTTCTCAAAAAGGGTTTCTTCACCCCGGGAAGTGAAATTAATACCATTTGGAGGCATTTAATGTTCGAGCAAAAACGGCTGATTTTCGACAAAAGAGATAACACCCCCCCCATTACGTCATGCTTCAGAAATGTGGAAAATGGTCCGTTTTCAAATGTTTTATTTTTGAACGTCAGTTCACATTTGTAGGTGGATCATCAGTGTTAGAGCTAAAATTAGCATGTTTAAAGTGATTTTCATGCTTCCAGGGGCTCGGGAAGTTAATTAAATACCATTTGGAGGCATTTAATGTTCGAGCAAAAACGGCTGATTTTCGACAAAAGAGATAACACCCCCCCATTACGTCATGCTTCAGAAATGTGGAAAATGGTCCGTTTTCAAATGTTTTATTTTTGAACGTCAGTTCACATTTGTAGGTGGATCATCAGTGTTAGAGCTAAAATTAGCATGTTTAAAGTGATTTTCATGCTTCCAGGGGCCCAAAACACAAGATTTATGAAATGGTTAAAAGTGCATGAAAATGGCCAATTTACTCACGCTGAGTTCTCAAAAAGGGTTTCTTCACCCCGGGAAGTTAATTAAATACCATTTGGAGGCATTTAATGTTCGAGCAAAAACGGCTGATTTTCGACAAAAGAGATAACACCCCCCCATTACGTCATGCTTCAGAAATGTGGAAAATGGTCCGTTTTCAAATGTTTTATTTTTGAACGTCAGTTCACATTTGTAGGTGGATCATCAGTGTTAGAGCTAAAATTAGCATGTTTAAAGTGATTTTCATGCTTCCAGGGGCTCGGGAAGTTAATTAAATACCATTTGGAGGCATTTAATGTTCGAGCAAAAACGGCTGATTTTCGACAAAAGAGATAACACCCCCCCCATTACGTCATGCTTCAGAAATGTGGAAAATGGTCCGTTTTCAAATGTTTTATTTTTGAACGTCAGTTCACATTTGTAGGTGGATCATCAGTGTTAGAGCTAAAATTAGCATGTTTAAAGTGATTTTCATGCTTCCAGGGGCTCGGGAAGTTAATTAAATACCATTTGGAGGCATTTAATGTTCGAGCAAAAACGGCTGATTTTCGACAAAAGAGATAACACCCCCCCATTACGTCATGCTTCAGAAATGTGGAAAATGGTCCGTTTTCAAATGTTTTATTTTTGAACGTCAGTTCACATTTGTAGGTGGATCATCAGTGTTAGAGCTAAAATTAGCATGTTTAAAGTGATTTTCATGCTTCCAGGGGCCCAAAACACAAGATTTATGAAATGGTTAAAAGTGCATGAAAATGGCCAATTTACTCACGCTGAGTTCTCAAAAAGGGTTTCTTCACCCCGGGAAGTTAATTAAATACCATTTGGAGGCATTTAATGTTCGAGCAAAAACGGCTGATTTTCGACAAAAGAGATAACACCCCCCCATTACGTCATGCTTCAGAAATGTGGAAAATGGTCCGTTTTCAAATGTTTTATTTTTGAACGTCAGTTCACATTTGTAGGTGGATCATCAGTGTTAGAGCTAAAATTAGCATGTTTAAAGTGATTTTCATGCTTCCAGGGGCCCAAAACACAAGATTTATGGAATGGTTAAAAGTGCATGAAAATGGCCAATTTACTCACTCTGAGTTCTCAAAAAGGGTTTCTTCACCCCGGGAAGTTAATTAAATACCATTTGGAAGCATTTAATGTTCGAGCAAAAACGGCTGATTTTCGACAAAAGAGATAACACCCCCCCATTACGTCATGCTTCAGAAATGTGGAAAATGGTCCGTTTTCAAATGTTTTATTTTTGAACGTCAGTTCACATTTGTAGGTGGATCATCAGTGTTAGAGCTAAAATTAGCATGTTTAAAGTGATTTTCATGCTTCCAGGGGCTCGGGAAGTTAATTAAATACCATTTGGAGGCATTTAATGTTCGAGCAAAAACGGCTGATTTTCGACAAAAGAGATAACACCCCCCCATTACGTCATGCTTCAGAAATGTGGAAAATGGTCCATTTTCAAATGTTTTATTTTTGAACGTCAGTTCACATTTGTAGGTGGATCATCAGTGTTAGAGCTAAAATTAGCATGTTTAAAGTGATTTTCATGCTTCCAGGGGCTCGGGAAGTTAATTAAATACCATTTGGAGGCATTTAATGTTCAAGCAAAAACGGCTGATTTTCGACAAAAGAGATAACACCCCCCCATTACGTCATGCTTCAGAAATGTGGAAAATGGTCCGTTTTCAAATGTTTTATTTTTGAACGTCAGTTCACATTTGTAGGTGGATCATCAGTGTTAGAGCTAAAATTAGCATGTTTAAAGTGATTTTCATGCTTCCAGGGGCCCAAAACACAAGATTAATGGAATGGTTAAAAGTGCATGAAAATGGCCAATTTACTCACTCTGAGTTCTCAAAAAGGGTTTCTTCACCCCGGGAAGTGAAATAAATACCATTTGGAGGCATTTAATGTTCGAGCAAAAACGGCTGATTTTCGACAAAAGAGATAACACCCCCCCATTACGTCATGCTTCAGAAATGTGGAAAATGGTCCGTTTTCAAATGTTTTATTTTTGAACGTCAGTTCACATTTGTAGGTGGATCATCAGTGTTAGAGCTAAAATTAGCATGTTTAAAGTGATTTTCATGCTTCCAGGGGCTCGGGAAGTTAATTAAATACCATTTGGAGGCATTTAATGTTCGAGCAAAAACGGCTGATTTTCGACAAAAGAGATAACACCCCCCCATTACGTCATGCTTCAGAAATGTGGAAAATGGTCCGTTTTCAAATGTTTTATTTTTGAACGTCAGTTCACATTTGTAGGTGGATCATCAGTGTTAGAGCTAAAATTAGCATGTTTAAAGTGATTTTCATGCTTCCAGGGGCCCAAAACACAAGATTTATGGAATGGTTAAAAGTGCATGAAAATGGCCAATTTACTCACTCTGAGTTCTCAAAAAGGGTTTCTTCACCCCGGGAAGTTAATTAAATACCATTTGGAGGCATTTAATGTTCGAGCAAAAACGGCTGATTTTCGACAAAAGAGATAACACCCCCCCATTACGTCATGCTTCAGAAATGTGGAAAATGGTCCGTTTTCAAATGTTTTATTTTTGAACGTCAGTTCACATTTGTAGGTGGATCATCAGTGTTAGAGCTAAAATTAGCATGTTTAAAGTGATTTTCATGCTTCAAGGGGCCCAAAACACAAGATTTATGGAATGGTTAAAAGTGCATGAAAATGGCCAATTTACTCACTCTGAGTTCTCAAAAAGGGTTTCTTCACCCCGGGAAGTTAATTAATACCATTTGGAGGCATTTAATGTTCGAGCAAAAACGGCTGATTTTCGACAAAAGAGATAACACCCCCCCATTACGTCATGCTTCAGAAATGTGGAAAATGGTCCGTTTTCAAATGTTTTATTTTTGAACGTCAGTTCACATTTGTAGGTGGATCATCAGTGTTAGAGCTAAAATTAGCATGTTTAAAGTGATTTTCATGCTTCCAGGGGCTCGGGAAGTTAATTAAATACCATTTGGAGGCATTTAATGTTCGAGCAAAAACGGCTGATTTTCGACAAAAGAGATAACACCCCCCCATTACGTCATGCTTCAGAAATGTGGAAAATGGTCCGTTTTCAAATGTTTTATTTTTGAACGTCAGTTCACATTTGTAGGTGGATCATCAGTGTTAGAGCTAAAATTAGCATGTTTAAAGTGATTTTCATGCTTCCAGGGTCTCGGGAAGTGAAATAAATACCATTTGGAGGCATTTAATGTTCGAGCAAAAACGGCTGATTTTCGACAAAAGAGATAACACCCCCCCATTACGTCATGCTTCAGAAATGTGGAAAATGGTCCGTTTTCAAATGTTTTATTTTTGAACGTCAGTTCACATTTGTAGGTGGATCATCAGTGTTAGAGCTAAAATTAGCATGTTTAAAGTGATTTTCATGCTTCCAGGGGCCCAAAACACAAGATTTATGGAATGGTTAAAAGTGCATGAAAATGGCCAATTTACTCACTCTGAGTTCTCAAAAAGGGTTTCTTCACCCCGGGAAGTTAATTAAATACCATTTGGAGGCATTTAATGTTCGAGCAAAAATGGCTGATTTTCGACAAAAGAGATAACACCCCCCCATTACGTCATGCTTCAGAAATGTGGAAAATGGTCCGTTTTCAAATGTTTTATTTTTGAACGTCAGTTCACATTTGTAGGTGGATCATCAGTGTTAGAGCTAAAATTAGCATGTTTAAAGTGATTTTCATGCTTCCAGGGGCCCAAAACACAAGATTTATGGAATGGTTAAAAGTGCATGAAAATGGCCAATTTACTCACTCTGAGTTCTCAAAAAGGGTTTCTTCACCCCGGGAAGTTAATTAAATACCATTTGGAGGCATTTAATGTTCGAGCAAAAACGGCTGATTTTCGACAAAAGAGATAACACCCCCCCATTACGTCATGCTTCAGAAATGTGGAAAATGGTCCGTTTTCAAATGTTTTATTTTTGAACGTCAGTTCACATTTGTAGGTGGATCATCAGTGTTAGAGCTAAAATTAGCATGTTTAAAGTGATTTTCATGCTTCCAGGGGCTCGGGAAGTTAATTAAATACCATTTGGAGGCATTTAATGTTCGAGCAAAAACGGCTGATTTTCGACAAAAGAGATAACACCCCCCCATTACGTCATGCTTCAGAAATGTGGAAAATGGTCCGTTTTCAAATGTTTTATTTTTGAACGTCAGTTCACATTTGTAGGTGGATCATCAGTGTTAGAGCTAAAATTAGCATGTTTAAAGTGATTTTCATGCTTCCAGGGGCCCAAAACACAAGATTTATGGAATGGTTAAAAGTGCATGAAAATGGCCAATTTACTCACTCTGAGTTCTCAAAAAGGGTTTCTTCACCCCGGGAAGTTAATTAAATACCATTTGGAGGCATTTAATGTTCGAGCAAAAACGGCTGATTTTCGACAAAAGAGATAACACCCCCCCATTACGTCATGCTTCAGAAATGTGGAAAATGGTCCGTTTTCAAATGTTTTATTTTTGAACGTCAGTTCACATTTGTAGGTGGATCATCAGTGTTAGAGCTAAAATTAGCATGTTTAAAGTGATTTTCATGCTTCCAGGGGCTCGGGAAGTTAATTAAATACCATTTGGAGGCATTTAATGTTCGAGCAAAAACGGCTGATTTTCGACAAAAGAGATAACACCCCCCCCATTACGTCATGCTTCAGAAATGTGGAAAATTGTCCGTTTTCAAATGTTTTATTTTTGAACGTCAGTTCACATTTGTAGGTGGATCATCAGTGTTAGAGCTAAAATTAGCATGTTTAAAGTGATTTTCATGCTTCCAGGGGCTCGGGAAGTTAATTAAATACCATTTGGAGGCATTTGATGTTCGAGCAAAAACGGCTGATTTTCGACAAAAGAGATAACACCCCCCCCATTACGTCATGCTTCAGAAATGTGGAAAATGGTCCGTTTTCAAATGTTTTATTTTTGAACGTCAGTTCACATTTGTAGGTGGATCATCAGTGTTAGAGCTAAAATTAGCATGTTTAAAGTGATTTTCATGCTTCCAGGGGCCCAAAACACAAGATTTATGGAATGGTTAAAAGTGCATGAAAATGGCCAATTTACTCACTCTGAGTTCTCAAAAAGGGTTTCTTCACCCCGGGAAGTTAATTAAATACCATTTGGAGGCATTTAATGTTCGAGCAAAAACGGCTGATTTTCGACAAAAGAGATAACACCCCCCCATTACGTCATGCTTCAGAAATGTGGAAAATGGTCCGTTTTCAAATGTTTTATTTTTGAACGTCAGTTCACATTTGTAGGTGGATCATTAGTGTTAGAGCTAAAATTAGCATGTTTAAAGTGATTTTCATGCTTCCAGGGGCTCGGGAAGTGAAATAAATACCATTTGGAGGCATTTAATGTTCGAGCAAAAACGGCTGATTTTCGACAAAAGAGATAACACCCCCCCATTACGTCATGCTTCAGAAATGTGGAAAATGGTCCGTTTTCAAATGTTTTATTTTTGAACGTCAGTTCACATTTGTAGGTGGATCATCAGTGTTAGAGCTAAAATTAGCATGTTTAAAGTGATTTTCATGCTTCCAGGGGCTCGGGAAGTTAATTAAATACCATTTGGAGGCATTTGATGTTCGAGCAAAAACGGCTGATTTTCGACAAAAGAGATAACACCCCCCCCATTACGTCATGCTTCAGAAATGTGGAAAATGGTCCGTTTTCAAATGTTTTATTTTTGAACGTCAGTTCACATTTGTAGGTGGATCATCAGTGTTAGAGCTAAAATTAGCATGTTTAAAGTGATTTTCATGCTTCCAGGGGCCCAAAACACAAGATTTATGGAATGGTTAAAAGTGCATGAAAATGGCCAATTTACTCACTCTGAGTTCTCAAAAAGGGTTTCTTCACCCCGGGAAGTTAATTAAATACCATTTGGAGGCATTTAATGTTCGAGCAAAAACGGCTGATTTTCGACAAAAGAGATAACACCCCCCCATTACGTCATGCTTCAGAAATGTGGAAAATGGTCCGTTTTCAAATGTTTTATTTTTGAACGTCAGTTCACATTTGTAGGTGGATCATCAGTGTTAGAGCTAAAATTAGCATGTTTAAAGTGATTTTCATGCTTCCAGGGGCTCGGGAAGTTAATTAAATACCATTTGGAGGCATTTAATGTTCGAGCAAAAACGGCTGATTTTCGACAAAAGAGATAACACCCCCCTATTACGTCATGCTTCAGAAATGTGGAAAATGGTCCGTTTTCAAATGTTTTATTTTTGAACGTCAGTTCACATTTGTAGGTGGATCATCAGTGTTAGAACTAAAATTAGCATGTTTAAAGTGATTTTCATGCTTCCAGGGGCCCAAAACACAAGATTTATGGAATGGTTAAAAGTGCATGAAAATGGCCAATTTACTCACTCTGAGTTCTCAAAAAGGGTTTCTTCACCCCGGGAAGTTAATTAAATACCATTTGGAGGCATTTAATGTTCGAGCAAAAACGGCTGATTTTCGACAAAAGAGATAACACCCCCCCATTACGTCATGCTTCAGAAATGTGGAAAATGGTCCGTTTTCAAATGTTTTATTTTTGAACGTCAGTTCACATTTGTAGGTGGATAATCAGTGTTAGAGCTAAAATTAGCATGTTTAAAGTGATTTTCATGCTTCCAGGGGCTCGGGAAGTTAATTAAATACCATTTGGAGGCATTTAATGTTCGAGCAAAAACGGCTGATTTTCGACAAAAGAGATAACACCCCCCCATTACGTCATGCTTCAGAAATGTGGAAAATGGTCCGTTTTCAAATGTTTTATTTTTGAACGTCAGTTCACATTTGTAGGTGGATCATCAGTGTTAGAGCTAAAATTAGCATGTTGAAAGTGATTTTCATGCTTCCAGGGGCTCGGGAAGTTAATTAAATACCATTTGGAGGCATTTAATGTTCGAGCAAAAACGGCTGATTTTCGACAAAAGAGATAACACCCCCCCATTACGTCATGCTTCAGAAATGTGGAAAATGGTCCGTTTTCAAATGTTTTATTTTTGAACGTCAGTTCACATTTGTAGGTGGATCATCAGTGTTAGAGCTAAAATTAGCATGTTTAAAGTGATTTTCATGCTTCCAGGGGCCCATAACACAAGATTAATGGAATGGTTAAAAGTGCATGAAAATGGCCAATTTACTCACTCTGAGTTCTCAAAAAGGGTTTCTTCACCCCGGGAAGTGAAATAAATACCATTTGGAGGCATTTAATGTTCGAGCAAAAACGGCTGATTTTCGACAAAAGAGATAACACCCCCCCATTACGTCATGCTTCAGAAATGTGGAAAATGGTCCGTTTTCAAATGTTTTATTTTTGAACGTCAGTTCACATTTGTAGGTGGATCATCAGTGTTAGAGCTAAAATTAGCATGTTTAAAGTGATTTTCATGCTTCCAGGGGCTCGGGAAGTTAATTAAATACCATTTGGAGGCATTTAATGTTCGAGCAAAAACGGCTGATTTTCGACAAAAGAGATAACACCCCCCCATTACGTCATGCTTCAGAAATGTGGAAAATGGTCCGTTTTCAAATGTTTTATTTTTGAACGTCAGTTCACATTTGTAGGTGGATCATCAGTGTTAGAGCTAAAATTAGCATGTTTAAAGTGATTTTCATGCTTCCAGGGGCCCAAAACACAAGATTTATGGAATGGTTAAAAGTGCATGAAAATGGCCAATTTACTCACTCTGAGTTCTCAAAAAGGGTTTCTTCACCCCGGTAAGTTAATTAAATACCATTTGGAGGCATTTAATGTTCGAGCAAAAACGGCTGATTTTCGACAAAAGAGATAACACCCCCCCATTACGTCATGCTTCAGAAATGTGGAAAATGGTCCGTTTTCAAATGTTTTATTTTTGAACGTCAGTTCACATTTGTAGGTGGATCATCAGTGTTAGAGCTAAAATTAGCATGTTTAAAGTGATTTTCATGCTTCCAGGGGCCCAAAACACAAGATTTATGGAATGGTTAAAAGTGCATGAAAATGGCCAATTTACTCACTCTGAGTTCTCAAAAAGGGTTTCTTCACCCCGGGAAGTTAATTAAATACCATTTGGAGGCATTTAATGTTCGAGCAAAAACGGCTGATTTTCGACAAAAGAGATAACACCCCCCCATTACGTCATGCTTCAGAAATGTGGAAAATGGTCCGTTTTCAAATGTTTTATTTTTGAACGTCAGTTCACATTTGTAGGTGGATCATCAGTGTTAGAGCTAAAATTAGCATGTTTAAAGTGATTTTCATGCTTCCAGGGGCTCGGGAAGTTAATTAAATACCATTTGGAGGCATTTAATGTTCGAGCAAAAACGGCTGATTTTCGACAAAAGAGATAACACCCCCCATTACGTCATGCTTCAGAAATGTGGAAAATGGTCCGTTTTCAAATGTTTTATTTTTGAACGTCAGTTCACATTTGTAGGTGGATCATCAGTGTTAGAGCTAAAATTAGCATGTTTAAAGTGATTTTCATGCTTCCAGGGGCCCAAAACACAAGATTAATGGAATGGTTAAAAGTGCATGAAAATGGCCAATTTACTCACTCTGAGTTCTCAAAAAGGGTTTCTTCACCCCGGGAAGTGAAATAAATACCATTTGGAGGCATTTAATGTTCGAGCAAAAACGGCTGATTTTCGACAAAAGAGATAACACCCCCCCATTACGTCATGCTTCAGAAATGTGGAAAATGGTCCGTTTTCAAATGTTTTATTTTTGAACGTCAGTTCACATTTGTAGGTGGATCATCAGTGTTAGAGCTAAAATTAGCATGTTTAAAGTGATTTTCATGCTTCCAGGGGCTCGGGAAGTTAATTAAATACCATTTGGAGGCATTTAATGTTCGAGCAAAAACGGCTGATTTTCGACAAAAGAGATAACACCCCCCCATTACGTCATGCTTCAGAAATGTGGAAAATGGTCCGTTTTCAAATGTTTTATTTTTGAACGTCAGTTCACATTTGTAGGTGGATCATCAGTGTTAGAGCTAAAATTAGCATGTTTAAAGTGATTTTCATGCTTCCAGGGGCCCAAAACACAAGATTTATGGAATGGTTAAAAGTGCATGAAAATGGCCAATTTACTCACTCTGAGTTCTCAAAAAGGGTTTCTTCACCCCGGGAAGTTAATTAAATACCATTTGGAGGCATTTAATGTTCGAGCAAAAACGGCTGATTTTCGACAAAAGAGATAACACCCCCCCATTACGTCATGCTTCAGAAATGTGGAAAATGGTCCGTTTTCAAATGTTTTATTTTTGAACGTCAGTTCACATTTGTAGGTGGATCATCAGTGTTAGAGCTAAAATTAGCATGTTTAAAGTGATTTTCATGCTTCCAGGGGCTCGGGAAGTTAATTAAATACCATTTGGAGGCATTTAATGTTCGAGCAAAAACGGCTGATTTTCGACAAAAGAGATAACACCCCCCCATTACGTCATGCTTCAGAAATGTGGAAAATGGTCCGTTTTCAAATGTTTTATTTTTGAACGTCAGTTCACATTTGTAGGTGGATCATCAGTGTTAGAGCTAAAATTAGCATGTTTAAAGTGATTTTCATGCTTCCAGGGGCCCAAAACACAAGATTTATGGAATGGTTAAAAGTGCATGAAAATGGCCAATTTACTCACTCTGAGTTCTCAAAAAGGGTTTCTTCCAGGGGCTCGGGAAGTTAATTAAATACCATTTGGAGGCATTTAATGTTCGAGCAAAAACGGCTGATTTTCGACAAAAGAGATAACACCCCCCCATTACGTCATGCTTCAGAAATGTGGAAAATGGTCCGTTTTAAATGTTTTATTTTTGAACGTCAGTTCACATTTGTAGGTGGATCATCAGTGTTAGAGCTAAAATTAGCATGTTTAAAGTGATTTTCATGCTTCCAGAGGCCCAAAACACAAGATTATTGGAATGGTTAAAAGTGCATGAAAATGGCCAATTTACTCACTCTGAGTTCTCAAAAAGGGTTTCTTCACCCCGGGAAGTTAATTAAATACCATTTGGAGGCATTTAATGTTCGAGCAAAAACGGCTGATTTTCGACAAAAGAGATAACACCCCCCCATTACGTCATGCTTCAGAAATGTGGAAAATGGTCCGTTTTCAAATGTTTTATTTTTGAACGTCAGTTCACATTTGTAGGTGGATCATCAGTGTTAGAGCTAAAATTAGCATGTTTAAAGTGATTTTCATGCTTCCAGGGGCTCGGGAAGTTAATTAAATACCATTTGGAGGCATTTAATGTTCGAGCAAAAACGGCTGATTTTCGACAAAAGAGATAACACCCCCCCCATTACGTCATGCTTCAGAAATGTGGAAAATGGTCCGTTTTCAAATGTTTTATTTTTGAACGTCAGTTCACATTTGTAGGTGGATCATCAGTGTTAGAGCTAAAATTAGCATGTTTAAAGTGATTTTCATGCTTCCAGGGGCCCAAAACACAAGATTTATGGAATGGTTAAAAGTGCATGAAAATGGCCAATTTACTCACTCTGAGTTCTCAAAAAGGGTTTCTTCCAGGGGCTCGGGAAGTTAATTAAATACCATTTGGAGGCATTTAATGTTCGAGCAAAAACGGCTGATTTTCGACAAAAGAGATAACACCCCCCCATTACGTCATGCTTCAGAAATGTGGAAAATGGTCCGTTTTCAAATGTTTTATTTTTGAACGTCAGTTCACATTTGTAGGTGGATCATCAGTGTTAGAGCTAAAATTAGCATGTTTAAAGTGATTTTCATGCTTCCAGGGGCCCAAAACACAAGATTAATGGAATGGTTAAAAGTGCATGAAAATGGCCAATTTACTCACTCTGAGTTCTCAAAAAGGGTTTCTTCACCCCGGGAAGTGAAATAAATACCATTTGGAGGCATTTAATGTTCGAGCAAAAACGGCTGATTTTCGACAAAAGAGATAACACCCCCCCATTACGTCATGCTTCAGAAATTTGGAAAATGGTCCGTTTTCAAATGTTTTATTTTTGAACGTCAGTTCACATTTGTAGGTGGATCATCAGTGTTAGAGCTAAAATTAGCATGTTTAAAGTGATTTTCATGCTTCCAGGGGCTCGGGAAGTTAATTGAATACCATTTGGAGGCATTTAATGTTCGAGCAAAAACGGCTGATTTTCGACAAAAGAGATAACACCCCCCCATTACGTCATGCTTCAGAAATGTGGAAAATGGTCCGTTTTCAAATGTTTTATTTTTGAACGTCAGTTCACATTTGTAGGTGGATCATCAGTGTTAGAGCTAAAATTAGCATGTTTAAAGTGATTTTCATGCTTCCAGGGGCCCAAAACACAAGATTAATGGAATGGTTAAAAGTGCATGAAAATGGCCAATTTACTCACTCTGAGTTCTCAAAAAGGGTTTCTTCACCCCGGGAAGTGAAATTAATACCATTTGGAGGCATTTAATGTTCGAGCAAAAACGGCTGATTTTCGACAAAAGAGATAACACCCCCCCCATTACGTCATGCTTCAGAAATGTGGAAAATGGTCCGTTTTCAAATGTTTTATTTTTGAACGTCAGTTCACATTTGTAGGTGGATCATCAGTGTTAGAGCTAAAATTAGCATGTTTAAAGTGATTTTCATGCTTCCAGGGGCTCGGGAAGTTAATTAAATACCATTTGGAGGCATTTAATGTTCGAGCAAAAACGGCTGATTTTCGACAAAAGAGATAACACCCCCCCATTACGTCATGCTTCAGAAATGTGGAAAATGGTCCGTTTTCAAATGTTTTATTTTTGAACGTCAGTTCACATTTGTAGGTGGATCATCAGTGTTAGAGCTAAAATTAGCATGTTTAAAGTGATTTTCATGCTTCCAGGGGCCCAAAACACAAGATTTATGAAATGGTTAAAAGTGCATGAAAATGGCCAATTTACTCACGCTGAGTTCTCAAAAAGGGTTTCTTCACCCCGGGAAGTTAATTAAATACCATTTGGAGGCATTTAATGTTCGAGCAAAAACGGCTGATTTTCGACAAAAGAGATAACACCCCCCCATTACGTCATGCTTCAGAAATGTGGAAAATGGTCCGTTTTCAAATGTTTTATTTTTGAACGTCAGTTCACATTTGTAGGTGGATCATCAGTGTTAGAGCTAAAATTAGCATGTTTAAAGTGATTTTCATGCTTCCAGGGGCCCAAAACACAAGATTTATGGAATGGTTAAAAGTGCATGAAAATGGCCAATTTACTCACTCTGAGTTCTCAAAAAGGGTTTCTTCACCCCGGGAAGTTAATTAAATACCATTTGGAGGCATTTAATGTTCGAGCAAAAACGGCTGATTTTCGACAAAAGAGATAACACCCCCCCATTACGTCATGCTTCAGAAATGTGGAAAATGGTCCGTTTTCAAATGTTTTATTTTTGAACGTCAGTTCACATTTGTAGGTGGATCATCAGTGTTAGAGCTAAAATTAGCATGTTTAAAGTGATTTTCATGCTTCCAGGGGCTCGGGAAGTTAATTAAATACCATTTGGAGGCATTTAATGTTCGAGCAAAAACGGCTGATTTTCGACAAAAGAGATAACACCCCCCCATTACGTCATGCTTCAGAAATGTGGAAAATGGTCCGTTTTCAAATGTTTTATTTTTGAACGTCAGTTCACATTTGTAGGTGGATCATCAGTGTTAGAGCTAAAATTAGCATGTTTAAAGTGATTTTCATGCTTCCAGGGGCTCGGGAAGTTAATTAAATACCATTTGGAGGCATTTAATGTTCAAGCAAAAACGGCTGATTTTCGACAAAAGAGATAACACCCCCCCATTACGTCATGCTTCAGAAATGTGGAAAATGGTCCGTTTTCAAATGTTTTATTTTTGAACGTCAGTTCACATTTGTAGGTGGATCATCAGTGTTAGAGCTAAAATTAGCATGTTTAAAGTGATTTTCATGCTTCCAGGGGCCCAAAACACAAGATTTATGAAATGGTTAAAAGTGCATGAAAATGGCCAATTTACTCACGCTGAGTTCTCAAAAAGGGTTTCTTCACCCCGGGAAGTTAATTAAATACCATTTGGAGGCATTTAATGTTCGAGCAAAAACGGCTGATTTTCGACAAAAGAGATAACACCCCCCCATTACGTCATGCTTCAGAAATGTGGAAAATGGTCCGTTTTCAAATGTTTTATTTTTGAACGTCAGTTCACATTTGTAGGTGGATCATCAGTGTTAGAGCTAAAATTAGCATGTTTAAAGTGATTTTCATGCTTCCAGGGGCCCAAAACACAAGATTTATGGAATGGTTAAAAGTGCATGAAAATGGCCAATTTACTCACTCTGAGTTCTCAAAAAGGGTTTCTTCACCCCGGGAAGTTAATTAAATACCATTTGGAGGCATTTAATGTTCGAGCAAAAACGGCTGATTTTCGACAAAAGAGATAACACCCCCCCATTACGTCATGCTTCAGAAATGTGGAAAATGGTCCGTTTTCAAATGTTTTATTTTTGAACGTCAGTTCACATTTGTAGGTGGATCATCAGTGTTAGAGCTAAAATTAGCATGTTTAAAGTGATTTTCATGCTTCCAGGGGCTCGGGAAGTTAATTAAATACCATTTGGAGGCATTTAATGTTCGAGCAAAAACGGCTGATTTTCGACAAAAGAGATAACACCCCCCCATTACGTCATGCTTCAGAAATGTGGAAAATGGTCCGTTTTCAAATGTTTTATTTTTGAACGTCAGTTCACATTTGTAGGTGGATCATCAGTGTTAGAGCTAAAATTAGCATGTTTAAAGTGATTTTCATGCTTCCAGGGGCCCAAAACACAAGATTTATGGAATGGTTAAAAGTACATGAAAATGGCCAATTTACTCACTCTGAGTTCTCAAAAAGGGTTTTTTCACCCCGGGAAGTTAATTAAATACCATTTGGAGGCATTTAATGTTCGAGCAAAAACGGCTGATTTTCGACAAAAGAGATAACACCCCCCCATTACGTCATGCTTCAGAAATGTGGAAAATGGTCCGTTTTCAAATGTTTTATTTTTGAACGTCAGTTCACATTTGTAGGTGGATCATCAGTGTTAGAGCTAAAATTAGCATGTTTAAAGTGATTTTCATGCTTCCAGGGGCTCGGGAAGTTAATTAAATACCATTTGGAGGCATTTAATGTTCGAGCAAAAACGGCTGATTTTCGACAAAAGAGATAACACCCCCCCATTACGTCATGCTTCAGAAATGTGGAAAATGGTCCGTTTTCAAATGTTTTATTTTTGAACGTCAGTTCACATTTGTAGGTGGATCATCAGTGTTAGAGCTAAAATTAGCATGTTTAAAGTGATTTTCATGCTTCCAGGGGCTCGGGAAGTTAATTAAATACCATTTGGAGGCATTTAATGTTCGAGCAAAAACGGCTGATTTTCGACAAAAGAGATAACACCCCCCCATTACGTCATGCTTCAGAAATGTGGAAAATGGTCCGTTTTCAAATGTTTTATTTTTGAACGTCAGTTCACATTTGTAGGTGGATCATCAGTGTTAGAGCTAAAATTAGCATGTTTAAAGTGATTTTCATGCTTCCAGGGGCTCGGGAAGTTAATTAAATACCATTTGGAGGCATTTAATGTTCGAGCAAAAACGGCTGATTTTCGACAAAAGAGATAACACCCCCCCCATTACGTCATGCTTCAGAAATGTGGAAAATTGTCCGTTTTCAAATGTTTTATTTTTGAACGTCAGTTCACATTTGTAGGTGGATCATCAGTGTTAGAGCTAAAATTAGCATGTTTAAAGTGATTTTCATGCTTCCAGGGGCTCGGGAAGTTAATTAAATACCATTTGGAGGCATTTGATGTTCGAGCAAAAACGGCTGATTTTCGACAAAAGAGATAACACCCCCCCCATTACGTCATGCTTCAGAAATGTGGAAAATGGTCCGTTTTCAAATGTTTTATTTTTGAACGTCAGTTCACATTTGTAGGTGGATCATCAGTGTTAGAGCTAAAATTAGCATGTTTAAAGTGATTTTCATGCTTCCAGGGGCCCAAAACACAAGATTTATGGAATGGTTAAAAGTGCATGAAAATGGCCAATTTACTCACTCTGAGTTCTCAAAAAGGGTTTCTTCACCCCGGGAAGTTAATTAAATACCATTTGGAGGCATTTAATGTTCGAGCAAAAACGGCTGATTTTCGACAAAAGAGATAACACCCCCCCATTACGTCATGCTTCAGAAATGTGGAAAATGGTCCGTTTTCAAATGTTTTATTTTTGAACGTCAGTTCACATTTGTAGGTGGATCATCAGTGTTAGAGCTAAAATTAGCATGTTTAAAGTGATTTTCATGCTTCCAGGGGCTCGGGAAGTTAATTAAATACCATTTGGAGGCATTTAATGTTCGAGCAAAAACGGCTGATTTTCGACAAAAGAGATAACACCCCCCTATTACGTCATGCTTCAGAAATGTGGAAAATGGTCCGTTTTCAAATGTTTTATTTTTGAACGTCAGTTCACATTTGTAGGTGGATCATCAGTGTTAGAACTAAAATTAGCATGTTTAAAGTGATTTTCATGCTTCCAGGGGCCCAAAACACAAGATTTATGGAATGGTTAAAAGTGCATGAAAATGGCCAATTTACTCACTCTGAGTTCTCAAAAAGGGTTTCTTCACCCCGGGAAGTTAATTAAATACCATTTGGAGGCATTTAATGTTCGAGCAAAAACGGCTGATTTTCGACAAAAGAGATAACACCCCCCCATTACGTCATGCTTCAGAAATGTGGAAAATGGTCCGTTTTCAAATGTTTTATTTTTGAACGTCAGTTCACATTTGTAGGTGGATAATCAGTGTTAGAGCTAAAATTAGCATGTTTAAAGTGATTTTCATGCTTCCAGGGGCTCGGGAAGTTAATTAAATACCATTTGGAGGCATTTAATGTTCGAGCAAAAACGGCTGATTTTCGACAAAAGAGATAACACCCCCCCATTACGTCATGCTTCAGAAATGTGGAAAATGGTCCGTTTTCAAATGTTTTATTTTTGAACGTCAGTTCACATTTGTAGGTGGATCATCAGTGTTAGAGCTAAAATTAGCATGTTGAAAGTGATTTTCATGCTTCCAGGGGCTCGGGAAGTTAATTAAATACCATTTGGAGGCATTTAATGTTCGAGCAAAAACGGCTGATTTTCGACAAAAGAGATAACACCCCCCCATTACGTCATGCTTCAGAAATGTGGAAAATGGTCCGTTTTCAAATGTTTTATTTTTGAACGTCAGTTCACATTTGTAGGTGGATCATCAGTGTTAGAGCTAAAATTAGCATGTTTAAAGTGATTTTCATGCTTCCAGGGGCCCATAACACAAGATTAATGGAATGGTTAAAAGTGCATGAAAATGGCCAATTTACTCACTCTGAGTTCTCAAAAAGGGTTTCTTCACCCCGGGAAGTGAAATAAATACCATTTGGAGGCATTTAATGTTCGAGCAAAAACGGCTGATTTTCGACAAAAGAGATAACACCCCCCCATTACGTCATGCTTCAGAAATGTGGAAAATGGTCCGTTTTCAAATGTTTTATTTTTGAACGTCAGTTCACATTTGTAGGTGGATCATCAGTGTTAGAGCTAAAATTAGCATGTTTAAAGTGATTTTCATGCTTCCAGGGGCTCGGGAAGTTAATTAAATACCATTTGGAGGCATTTAATGTTCGAGCAAAAACGGCTGATTTTCGACAAAAGAGATAACACCCCCCCATTACGTCATGCTTCAGAAATGTGGAAAATGGTCCGTTTTCAAATGTTTTATTTTTGAACGTCAGTTCACATTTGTAGGTGGATCATCAGTGTTAGAGCTAAAATTAGCATGTTTAAAGTGATTTTCATGCTTCCAGGGGCCCAAAACACAAGATTTATGGAATGGT